>NC_134840.1:40412898-40715929 GCF_965363235.1 Mytilus galloprovincialis | reverse complement strand
GCCAAGTGGCTTTTAGTGCATTATATTAAGTTCAAATATAAATATCAAATAAAAGCCAATGAATATGAATAGCTTCACTATAAACTTTAGGCATCAATGTCTTTAAATAATCTCGGTAATTGTTTCAGATGTTTTGTGATAGAAGCAGCATATACAATGGGAGCAAAATAATTGTAATTAATACTTATAACTCAAGAAAAGTGGGGAGAATAAACGAAAATATATTTCATGTCAGGATCATCTTCAAAAAAGATTCCAATCTATTCTGAAATTCCCTATATGACATTTTCTTGTGATTTTCTTTGAAGAACACACTTCTGTATATAACGTCCGTATATTGTGAACACGCTATACTGCTTGAATTCGAAGTAAAATCACAAAAACAATGACCTCCGAGCAAAATTTAAAACGCAAAATCTCTAATCAAATGGCAAAATCAAAAGCTCAAACACATCAAAGGAATGGACAACTACTGTCATGCTCCTGACTTGGTACAGGCATTTTCATCTGTAAAATGGTCAGTTGAACCTGGTTTTATAGCTAGCTACACCTCTCACTTAGAGCTTGTAATAATTTTTTGAGTATATCCATACTTTCAAAATTGTATCTAGATATACTTAGTATACATTGTTGGGTGTTAAACACGTTGACCTATCAAATAGTTGTTTAAAGTGTTGAAGAGCTATTTAACAAAATAATAATTTACCTACAAAAATAGCCAAATCCATTTTAGATCAATTTTGCCAGAGGGAATTGAAACCTTTGTTTCTGATAATTATTAAATATTAAATTAAGTACTGACTATTATGCTGATACCCCCGGGGACTGGTAATCTACCAGTAGAGGTATCGACCCAGAGCTGTTAAAACAACACGTTATAGATTGCATGCGTCCGAAGCGCTTTTCTGGATTTAACTTCATCAGGAACGTTCAAGGCCTAATATTTGAAAGACAAAGATGCATCAGAACCACAACAGTAAAAGAGAAATATTACCAAACACGACCTAATAAAATAGCCAAATACATCTCGGATTACTTTGCATGAGTGGTTTGAAACCTTAGTTTCTACTAATTTCAAAATGTATTAACGGATAATTTTAGAAAGGTATGTTTATAAATCATGTCAGTGCCGGAGTACTGACTACAGGGCTTCTGGTCACTCTGAGACTGATCGTCCACAAGCAGATGTATCTGTCAAATGCTGTAAAAACGAAAACAACAAGTTATAAATTTCAGGCGTATAAAGTGCTTTTCTTCATTTGCTTACATCAGGAACTTTCAAAACCAAATATTTGAAAGCAAAAAGATGTACAACAACCGGAACAGTTGAAGGGCTATATAACCAAATAAGACTTAAAAATAGCCAAATGCATATAATGTTAATTTTGCCTGAGGGAGTTGAAACCTTAGTTATAATATCAAAATTTATGAACGGATAATTTTAGAAAGGTCTCTGATCAATCATGTCAGTACAAAAGTACTGACTACTGGACTGGTGATACGCTGGGTGACTGACACCCCATCAGCAGAGGTATCGACCAAGTGCTGTAAAATTTAAAACACCTTCATCAGGAACGTTCAAAGCAAAATCATGTCAGTACCGAAGTTCTGACTATTGAGCTGGTGATGCGCTCGGGAAATGATGATTCGCAAGCAGAGGTATCAACTAAGTGCGATAAAAATTATAATAACACGTTATACATTCAATGCGTCCGAAACGCTGTTCCGGATTTACCTTCATCAGGCACGCTCAAATTAAATATGGCATTAAAAATTACTGACGAGGGTCATGACTAATCATTACATATCAACTTGCCATTAGCAATACGTCATTACCCATAAGTAGAACACGAACTGTTCATCCTAATATCGGTATATTGATCACGTTGTTGTCCGGTTTTTTGTTTTTTTTTTGTATTAATAAATGCATATTTAAATATATCTTAAGAATAAAAGAATTAATTCAACAACAAGTACATGTATGTTTTTTATTGCTATTTTGGTATCATATCGGTTATGACAATTTAAAAATCATTAAATGCCTGCATTATTCCACTAAGCGATGTCGTAGTTTGTCAGCGATTCCGTTTTGCAACATGTAAAGCGAGTGTCTATATGAATGTTGCATGGGAGGTTACTCCAATGATCTTGATAGATTACATAAATATGTAAATTTGTTTTCTTATTGGAAAACACCATTGAAATAGAATGAAATATTTTAAGAAATCTCTACCTTATTCAATTGATGTTTTTTTTATTACTCATAACATATTACAAGAACACTGATCAAACGTGGTTTAAAATTATATATAGACGGCCTAGTATCTAAAATGATAACTAAACATAGAGAAAAAGGAATACTAGTATATATATTTATATTAGCTCTTTAAGTAATTTAACAAACAAAACAAAACAGAGAAATGGCAAAAAAGATACCAGCACAAAATAAAAACGTTGTACACTTTTTATAAAAGTGATTGTTAACACTCTTAAGGGGAATAAGAATCAGTGCATGTGGTTATTCTTGAAAAAAGTTAGTCACACCTAACACAAAGTAAACTTCCCAAACAAAAAGACAATAAGATTAACGATAGAAATTTTTCTGTATCAGATGCGCATTTCGACAATCAATGTCTCTTGAATGATGCTCGAGGCAATTGACACTTTCCCATGACATAAATAGTGTAAGGCTTTGACGTATGTCATAGGTAAAACACATTTCCTTGAATATTACCTTGTAGTCACTCTCACAACTACGTGTCTTGATAGTTTTATGCTTTATCTGTCCAAGGGTCAGTTGGTGCAATAATTTTTATCTGTCATTCGTTATTTGTTCAAAATCAAATAGCGTAGCTGATAATAACGACTGTGTCGACTATTTATAGAGAGCTGAGGATTTTGTTTATATCTCGAATAAGCCACGAGCTATTGTGGGTCAGAAGAAAAAGCTTCCAACGGATTTTTAAAGGTAAAAGGAAGATAACAATGATAAATCAGACCATGGAAGTATTATATTTATATATAATACTTCCATGATAAGACAAAGAAAACACGAGAACTAGCACATGGTGTAGCCAACAGCAAGGTTTACTCAAAAATACATAATTGTCACCTCGACTTCCTAAGTTTAATAAATAGACTTATTTTTAAACTGGTGTCTTTTTAGTTGCTATATAAATACAAAGTAGCGTCCGAGCGGCATGGAAACATGCAGTATATCTCATCTCCTGTTAACAAATAGTGTCATTATCTTTGCAAGTTGAAGAAACCTTGCAACAAGTTGGGTAGGCAAAGTTTCTTACCTTGCCTAATGAGCACCTTTTCGGTTGCCCCCTCGACTCACACGGTCGCATAATACAATCGAATCAATTAATATAATTTATTTTGCTCCTGATTATGATAACGCTTTTTGAAAATCGCAAACAGTTTCTCTTCTATCCTGTGCTAATTGAATTCATAGTTAAAACTTCACAAACTTTTAACTGTACATTTTCTACGTTAATTTCCCGAAACAGTTGTAAGACATTCATTTACTAGAAGATTCACTTGACTTGTAGCAAAGCTTATAATTGTGGAATTAAATCAAGATAAACTATCTCAATAAAACTCCATATTGCATTATTTTTATATAGCAATTCCAGCAAAACATATTATTTTCCAATGCCTATCAACACACCACAATAAAATACATTTTTCAACTACCTTTAAAACATTACATTCTATTTGTAATTTCCAATAATTGTTAGTTCTGTACATTTATTTCTTAGCATTGATCAATATTTCTTTGAAGTACTTCATCTATGAAGACATTTATATTTTATACAATACTGAAGCAGGTCGCTGTTTCATATATGTATTTACATAATTGATATGGTAAAATTGCTGTCTATTGTCAGGAACTCATTCAATGATCACGGTGAATATTATGTCCCAAAAGATACATTATCATGCAGGTTCTACGATAAAACACGATATAAGCTCGATTCTATTGAACTATTGATCAGGTTTTAAATGTTTTGGTTCCAGCTCGACTGGAAGGGAAGCGGTAGGGGACTTGGAAATACTCTTTACGTATGGAAAATTATATTTAATATGGTAGGTAACAATAATAAAGTAGTATATGAATGATTGATAAAAATCACTTACTGCTGAAACGGTAAGGTCTCAACTTAATACATAAAACATTAATAACGCGATAAAAACATAAATTTGCCTTAATCGCTGTCAATTATTTTTTTTTTGCATGCATCTAACCTTAAGTATGTATATGTGCATGTGTGTGTGTCTGTATGTGTGTTGAAAAACAAAGTAAACATTATAGTGTACATTTACGTGGGCTAGAACTTATACTTTTCCCTTTCACTTTTACGGCATCACTGCCTAGCATTGCCTTATCCCCTATATATACATATGTGTAAATAAAACTTATTATTGATACCAGGATAAAAAATTATGACGCGCCTTTCTGCAACTAACGACTCATCTGTGACGCTCAAATAAAAGAAGTGATAAATGCCAAAGAAAGTACTGAGTTGAAGAACACTGAGGACCCAAATTCCTGTTGAAGAACATCTTTATTATATGTCATATCTATGTCCCGCCTCAAATATTGGTCCTGTTAACGAATCCCTGTTCTACCCATGATTGCGTCATATACGTCACAAGTATACTTCCTTTTTTCAAATTAATGTTCTATTCAAATTTATGTTCTATTCATGGACTGTCTTGTGTTACGTTACAAACGTCAAACATATGTGTATGACCACTTTGTTTTCATGTGTATGGACACTTTTAAATGAATGGTTCTATTTGTAACATTTTTGACAAACAACAGATTCGAGGCTGTACATACGTTAACTGTAAGAACTTTCATTTAGACCAGACTGCAAAAATAGAATGAAATGGTTCGAATTAACAAATTCTAGAAAGTAGATTTTTTTGTAATTGGTGGTAAACTGTGAAAGGATCACAATCTTTTGTTTAGCACTATTTGTGTTTCCAATCTAGTTTTTAGCAATTAACAACATGTATTTTGATACAAGTTTTAAAATTTTTATTGTTTCCCGCATTTTTTTCAAGGTGTCAAAATGTTTTCAGTACAATCGTAAGCAATACCATTATTATAATCTATCTTATCTATGTTAAAGGTAAACCTAGTAATCCCTTTAAAGATTTCGTATTTAAACATTAAATTTGCTTAATTTCAGCTGTTTGATTCAATCTGAATACAGTGAAGATAAATCGACCAAAACTCAATAAACATTTCGACTGGTGGCGTACTTTACAATTTCTGTTGTCTTTTCTGAGTGTAATATAAACATGTTTATGTCCGTTTTGAAGTGTAAAGTCGCTTTTAGAATAACGACGTTTATGTCATTTAGCCGTTTATCTGTATAAATTATTTAGAGTTGTTTGTTGTTAATTTGATTAGATAGTGTTTCAGCCAGTAAATCAAACTACTGAATGTTTCAAGCCATAAAAACCATAACCATTTAAACACTTTCTACAATTGTCTTGGTAATTTTTGAATTTCTATATTTCAGTAAAATGTCAATGGTGGCGTATATGTTCTGGTCCTTGTTTCGAATGAATCGAAATGACTCCCCAAATCTACGGGTAATCATTCAAATTATCGTTTTTCCCGTGATGCATTATTTCAATATTTTTGTCTGTCTTAATGGATATTGCGCAATAGCATTATTCGAAGTCAAATAACATTGTAAATTATACCTTGTTATTTGTGAAAAGCGACAGTAAAATATTCCTATTTTATAACCAGTCACCGTTAGGGAGTTCCTAGTTATGAAATATAACTAGGGACCCCTTATTTATAAACAGTAACTATCGAATCCTTACATGCTTAAACTAGTAATTATGGAGTCCCTATTTATAAACAGTAACTACACGATCCCATTTGTATTACATGTACAAATAAGAAATTTAAAAAAAAATACTGTATCAAAAGTATATTTTTCAACCACCAACAATTATAATTATAAAATGATGATAATTAATTTCCAGGTCAGCCGGTTATTTTATTAGGTGCATGCAACTTGTAATTTTGTCAGTTCTGACCAGCCGTTTATTTCCCAGGTATTTAGATGGCGTTAACTTTTCGGATATTGTAGGCACATGCCATTCATATATTTGTCAGACAAAGCCTCGGACCTCTCGCATAGACCACACGGATTTTTTTCGGGTATAATTACACCTGATACATGTCATAAACCGACTACTTAGTTATTTGCAAGAAATAGTCAATCTCGGTATTTGTAAAACATCATTCATTCAGTTATATGCCAGGAACATGTCAATCCGGTGTTCTGTATTGTAAAACATCATTCCTTCAGTTATATGCCAGGAACATGTCAATCCGCTGTTCTGTATTGACTAGCTAGTACTGTCGATCCATTGTCAAAATAATTGTCTTCAGGTTACTTGATTTACCTTAGATGTCTTGAAACTTTCCTATTTATCATCAATTTATAAAAATAGGCATAAGGAATATGAGAGGTATACACATCTTAGACAGTAACCCAACCATATAATGACAATCAAGAGACACACAAAAGGTAGCACACTCTTAATCTGACATGTTTGTAAGTTTATTGCAATATTTGTATATATTTCGTCATATTTTCAATTTAACGCATTCACTTGTGGGAATTATTCACCACAGTTCCAGGTAAGGTTAAACATGAGCGCGAGAATAATGGTAAATATAAAAAAGAAGATGTGATATGATTGCCAATGAGACAACTCTCCACAAGAGACCAAATGATTCAGAAACTAACAACTATAGGTTACCGTACGGCCTACAACAATGAGCATAGCTCAATTGGCGCAGAAGCAAAGCACCGCTTGGCTAGTGTTGCAATTGCTGCTTCCATAATTGTCTTTCTTTTTTTTGTTCCATTAACATAAAAACATGTCATCGTTGACGCTTTTGCAACGTTTCGCTATATAGGGACTTTTTATTACTTGATTATACATGTAATGGGGATTGTTTATTACCGAAGGTCGGTATGGTTATCTTTATAGTTATTACAATGAACTTTTCTACTTTCTATGATGGAAAGTTGTTTCATTGGCATTAATAGCATTGTTTTATGTTGTACTATGTATGTCTAAAATATTGAATTTTACACCACCAACGATGGACGAATAACCATGATGGGTTTTGATGTTGTTTACAGAATAGACAATAATTGTCCAAAATTCACGGAAGAATAAAAGGAAAAAAGTAAATATTATAGGAAATGTAGGCTACAGATAATGTTTATGTTTTCTTGGGTCTCAAAATGTAAAGAAAAGTTAACAATAAGCAAAATTATAAATCATGAATAAAGAAATGATTAACACCCATTCACAGAATCTCACTTCAGCGATTGAATGTGTTATTCTTAACTAGAACAATTTTTAAATATTATATTCTAACTCTTTGTTGAAAATATTAACACTAGTTTGTTTTGTAAAAGCATCCAAAGTTAAAGATATTCTATAATAAAAATATTGGATAAAAAAAGTTATCAATAAGGCTTAATATCATTATGGTTATGGTCGTATTTTTCCATCGATTTGTTGTAAAACCGATTGTCTCCCTTTCTATCCATCAACTTATTAATTATACATTGTACAGACATAAGAAAGAAAGAATAAAAGCAAACTTAGTAGGGTATAAAATAAATCGACTTAAACTATAATATACCAGAATATATATTATCGTTTCAGACAATGAATATTTCGGTTATGAATAATAAATACTAAAGTATAATAAAGGACGGTCTACAAAACGTATTACGAATCTGTGACAGTCATTCAATTGATAGTGTTGCAAACTCAAAATTAATACCGATTTTGAACAATTCTATATCTGTGTCATGTCCATTTTTTATATCTTAATCTCAAAAAAAATTATTTGAAAATCCAGAGTGAATAATGAAAAGATAAACTTTTTTTTTGGAGTACAAAAAAGATGTACGAATGTACGAATGAACACGACCGGGTCGATATAATTTCGACAATGCTGGAAGTGTAGAAAAGACTACGGTGACAAGACACATCTTTTTAGTATTTAAATAGTGAAATGAATAGAAACTACGCAAATTTCAAAAGCAATCATTATTTGATTCTGCTTTCAGAAAATGTAGACATTAATTTCCAATATAAATTTCCTAATATTGTTTTTAATTTCATATAATAGATTGGAATAAATAAATATTGCTAATTTGTTTAATGATAATGGCTGATGTTATTTATTTGATCGCCGGACCGGAGTCGTTGGCAATATTTATACAATTTGTTGCATTCTATCCACCTTACAACAACACAGTAGAAATCGATCAATAGATAGCTCATTTAGTATGCTGAATAAACCTAGTACAGTCCTACAGAATTCCGAGTACAAACATGCGTCCAAAGGAATCATACAACCTCTCGTGTGTAGATATTTTTAAAAGGTGTACACTATAGGTTCCTATTTTTGACAGAAAACGAAACTAATTTATAAATTCTTATTGTGTCCATATAAGCAATTATTAGGATGTAGTCGATTTGTTTAATTCCATATCGAAGCTGGTGAAAATCAATATGGCTGCCGAAGGCTTAAGATCGACGGAATAAATGAAACTGTGTGTTAAATTGAATATTTTCTGTACAATTACGAATAAATGTAGGAAAACACATATTAAGGTAAGAATTATTTTGTCTGCATGATTGTATAAAGTTATAATTAGGAAAACGGCATTGAAAGGAAATGTGTTTATGACGTATATATTTGAAAAAAATCCTCATGACTGTGTATTTACATAAGAGGGGGAAAAGGATTCAAATTGCCTCAATGTAATACATGGTTAGTATATGGACGTCGGTGTTTATGTTCACGTTGTCATTTTCTTAAGAAATAGAAAACACGCTTGATAGCAATTAAAGTACATATCTCAAAAAATTGAAAATCGTAGTATATTTACGTTTGAAATATACCCATTTGGGGTTGGTTCCTTTTACTTTTTTTAACAATAGGTAAAAAGCTTTATAAAATGAAAATAGAATAATGATACTTCTTCAAAAAATCAAGAAAAGACTTGTATGTTTCTATACTTTTGGTGGTTTCTTGAAGACAATTTAAAATGTTAAATCTGATTTGACGTTTATTCCATTAGAAAATCAACTGGAACGATTTAAAGTAAAATGCTTTCCAAGTATCTATTTTAAAGGGCGAATTTATACTTTGTATTACAGACGCTGTATATGAATAGCATATCCATCCAATGATATAATATGTGTTTCACGTTTTTAAATGGGCAAGGAAATTATGGTTGATCGTTTTACGAATACACGTAGTTGTATATTCTTGAACCTTTTAATTTCCTGAATACTTCATATTTGCTTCCATTAATTATTGAATTTGTTCTTTTAATACCGAACACAATGATTCATATAGTTTCCCTTAATATCATTTGTGACACGAACGGCACTAAATACTAAATATTTAATTTGCTATTGGAATTTTATTTCATAGGCTTATTCTATGAGTAATTAATCTGTGACTTTACCCTTTCAATAATATATGTAGTAAGCAATCAATGGAAATAGCCTGGACTATTGACGGGCCAATATTTCCTTATTTTTTCATGATCGTATTTACACAAACATCCAACCAAAATCCAGTTAGTATCAACCCACGTGGTACATATCCCATGGGTTTCATATTTCTAATGTATTATATTATACAATACAGTAACAATAATTTACATATACATATATATTGGAGTCAAATTAGAGATATTCGATTTTCGTTGACGTATAAATCGATGCATCTCATATGACATAATTTAATGTTCGTAGCTTGTACTTAATATGATTGCCTATTGGCAAAACTAACAATGATGCCAATTTTGAAATTACTATAATATTTCAAAACTTAGACATGTTCGCAGCTGCGGTGTAGGTGTTATTATTTCTAGAAACTGACATAAAATTGCGGATTTCAGTCACGTACTCATTATCTGATTTCATTTATCACTTGTTGTACATCCATCATTCGGAATCTTTAAGATTTTATCTATGTTTAGAAGTAGATATTAATTTTTGTTAACATAAAAAGACGAGGACAATAATATTGAAAAATCAATATGGACAAAATCTTGCTTACATGTATAAATCATTTATAAGAATATAAAGCTTTATAAGGACGTTTGTCTGTTTACTGACTGTTAGATATAAATCATTCCATTCTGCAAGATTGTGGTTTGAAGAAAAACTCTAGAACGACAATCGTCTGTCTACTGAGTGTGAGATATAAATTACCCCCGAATGGACGACTGTTGATAGAATTTTAAAGCTCTGTAAAATTAATCTTCTGTCAACTGAGTGTTAGATATAAATCATCTCTGACTGGACGACTGTTTTCATGAGTAAAGCTCTATAAAGATAAACTTCTGTCCACTGAATGTTAGATATAAATCATCTGTGACTGGACGACTGTTGTTAGTAGGAAAGCTCTATCAAGCCAATCCCTCACTAGACGACTGTTGTTGTAATAAGTAAAGCTTAATAAAGATAATCGTCTGTCTACTGAGTGTTAGATATACATGTACATCATTCCTGACTGGACTACTGTAGGTAGAAGTAAAGCTCTATAAGGACAAGTGCCTGTCTACTGAGTCGTCTGAGTGTTAGATATTAATCACTCCTGACTGTACGACCGTTGGTAGAAGTAAAGCCCTATAAGGACAATTGCCTGTCTAGTGAGTCGTCTGAGTGTTGGATATTAATCACTCCTGACTGTACGACCGTTGGTAGAAGTAAAGCCCTATAAGGACAATTGCCTGTCTAGTGAGTCGTCTGAGTGTTGCATATTAATCACTCCTGACTGTACGACCGTTGGTAGAAGTAAAGCCCTATAAGGACAATTGCCTGTCTACTGAGTCGTCTGAGTGTTAGATATTAATCACTACTGACTTTACGACCGTTGGTAGAAATAAATCCCTACAAGGACAATCGCCTGTCTACTGTATGTGAGATATACATAATTTCTGACTGTACGACTTTTTGTAGGAGTAAACCTTTATAAGGACAATCATCTGTCTATTGAGTGTTAGATATAAATCATTCCCGAATGGACGACTGTTGTTAGAAGTTTAAAAACTCTGTAAAAATAATCTTCTGTCTACTGAGTGTGAGATATAAATCTTCTCTGACTGGACGACTGAAGGTAGAAGTAAAACTCTATTAGGACACTCGTATGTCTACTGAGTGTTAGATATAAATCATTCCTGACTGTACGACTGTTTTCTGGAGTAACGCTGCAGTGTAAAAGGACAACCATCTGTCTACTGGATGTTAGATACAAGTCATCCCTGAATGCACGACTCTTGGTAATATGAAAGCTTTATCAGGACAATCGGCTGTCTACTGTGTGTCAAATATAAATCATCTCTGATTAGACGACTGTTTTCAGGAGTAAAGCTGTATAAAGACTGTATGAAAGTTGACTGTCTACTAACCATCAACTACTGCACAACTTTTGTCAGGAGTAAAACTCAATAATGACAACTGTCCGTCTACTAATCATCATATACTGCACGACAATTGTCTGGAGTAAAACTCTATGATGAAAATTGTCTGTCTAATAATCATCAACTATTGCACGACTTTTGTCAGGTTTAAAGCTATATAATGACAACTGTCCGTCTACTAATCAACGCATATTGCACGACAATTGCCTGGAGTAAAGCTCTATAATGAAAATCGTCGGTCTACTAACTTAAATCATCAACAAGTGTACGATTATTGGCAGGAGAAAGCTTAGATAGCTATATAAAAGCACTCGCATTTCTATAGAGTGTTAGAGCTAAAACATACCCTACTGTTCGACTGTTCTTAGAAGTAACTGAATGTCACATCTGAATCATCCCTGACTGATCGACTGTTCTGAGAAGTAAAGTTTTAGAAGGACAATTGCTTCTTCACTGAGTGTCAGATCTAAATCACACATTACTGCACGACTGTTGTCAGTCAGAAGTAAAGATGTATAAAGGTTATGTTGTTATGGAGATTTATTTCCCCGAGGGTATTACCAGCCCAGTAGTCAGCACTTTTGTGCTGACATGAATTATCATTGATATGGTTATATTTATAAATTTACTGTTCACAAAATTTTGAGTTTTTGAAATACTAAGGCTTTTCTACCTCAGGCATACATGTAGAATACCTTAGCTGTATTTGGCAAAACTTTTAGGAATTTTGGTCCTCAATGCTCTACAACTTCGTACTTTATTTGGTCTTTTAAACTTTTTGGGATTCGAGTGTCACTGATGAGTCTTTTGTAGACGAAACGCGCGTCTGGCGTACATACAAATTTGTCTTGCGCAAAGAACACCTTCAGGTCCCTTAGAGAGTTGCCGATTGCTCTATGACACATCAGAGCAAAATTCTACATTGGAATTAAAACAAGTGTTTTAACATTGAGAGCGTGGCAAAAAGAATCGGCATTAACGTCCCCATTTTAACCGAACTAAGGTGCTTATTTATAAATCAGACACAAACAAACAGACATGTCAAATAGCAAAGGTTTTTACACCAGGACGATAGAAGCACAGGAAAGACCATATTTTTGTTGATTTTGTTGAACGAGGAATACTGCTTTCTCAAAAGTTGCTAAGACAGGGCTATGAATCAATCAAATTAAGGTCATCACTCAAGAAATTTTACGGTCGCCATCATTAGCTGATTGACCATTATGACAAAAGTGTGTCAGAAATCATAACTTATATTCTTCCTCAGTCATAATAACCTTCCATCATTACCGAACTGAACAAAGAAATAACACGACGGATGCCTTACACGGTGCAGTAAATGCTTACCCGTCCGGAGCACCTGATTTCACTCCCGGTTTTTAGTGGAGTTCGTGTTGTTTCTTATTTATAACTGTTGATGTAAATGTCCTTTTGTTTTGTGAGTCTTTGTCTACTCCTTGGTTTTTATTGTTATTGTCTTTATACCACAACCAACCGCTGTGGTCTAAAGTTTATACAATAAGCTTTTCGAGTAAATTATCAAAACTTACTGTTGCCATATGGTTCAATAGACCATAACATAATTACTGCATTGCATTTTTATCATTGTCGACGTCAGTCATTGATTTTACTGCCAAATATTTAGCTTTCCAGCGAACCTTAAGTGGATCTTGAAAACATTTTCGACAATAAAATCTTAAATTGACGTAGCCATAACTTCTGTAATTGATTTTAAACTGTGAGTGTTAAATGCGTTTTGGAATAAACGCAATGGTCAGACTCTGCTGCACTTGCATAGAGCTTTTATACGGGTAAACGGGATTTTCCCCAATCAAAATCATGACTTCAATCAGAAACTTTAAAAACGTTTTGGATTAGAATACAATATTGTTCAACTTGGTTCTAATCCAATGTGACACGTAACGCCTCTTTTTTCATAGTTTTATCAATTTAATTTAGAGTTAACGGTTGGGGTGAATGGGGTGATTAGCTACAAGAGCATATCAAGTTTTCGGGATACTTGAACTTTTTTTTTTTAAATTTGATTATTTTACGATAATTGCGTCAGAAAAGGAATAACAGAATTGATATTGAAGAGTTTGGTCGCCAGTAAAACATATTGACAATTTCGATTCTGCAAATGCAATATAAAATGTTATTCCCTAATTATAATGTCTTTGTTTTAATGCCCTTTGAAATAATAACATTTTATTAGTATCGTCTTGAGAATTGAGAATGGGCATCTGAAATAGTTTGCTTTATGTTCAATAACAAATGTTTTATGTAAATTCAATGCGTTTTTCTTTTTGAAAAAGAGTCTATTTGCCTTTTATCATTAATAATAGATTTTTTTACTGCATGATTTTAATTGGTTTTGTATGAAAAGTTCTCAAAAAGTTACAATGTCAAAAGACATGTTTAATTAGCGTCATAGTAGAATTCAAACATGCATACAAAACTAAATGTTTACAATATACTCAAATACAAATAACATAACTATAGTGTTTCAATGTAATTTCTAAACATGTACTTATTAATGAAAAAGGGAAAGGAATATGAATATTAATTATAATGGTCTTTTATTTCATATGTTAGTTTCATGTCACTGGTTTTGCATGCATATAATGTTATTTCTAATATACCAGTCTTTTCATATCTATAACACTAATTAAATATACGTACTGTGGTCTAGAAAATAAAAGTAAATTAACGTTATTTCGTTTTGTTTGCTAATATGCCGGCATTAAAAAATGTAGTACAGTTTAAAATATTGATTTCTAAAACAACTACCATAATAAAAAGCTGATATATATTATAAAACTCCTATCTAGGAGTGGGTTTATTAGTATTTCCTACACGGAGGCTCTGAAGAGAATGACTTTATTTTGCTAAGCATCTTGGCAGTGATGAATTGTTGCATTTTTGGTTGTTTTTTTTTAGTAACTAAGATTGAGACACAATGTTGACTGCTGTTCCCCTTTTTTAACTTTTTTACCTAGTATGTCTGTTTGTTTTGTTCGGGCATCCTTGTCGATATGATGCAGTTTGATGTGATTGTTTTAATATCTGAGAGGTTTGGCTAGCCATAAAACCAGGTTAAATCCACCATTTTCTACATGAGGAAATGCATGAACCATCTCGGGAGTGTGAAGTTGTTGTCCATTCTTTTGGTGTGTTTTATCTTTTGATTTTGCCATTTAATTGGGAACTTTCCATTTTGAATTTTCCTCGGAGTTCGGTATTTTTGTGATTTTTATTTTTTGTGACGTTTTAAAGGCGCTTTTACGATCTGACAAGCAACTTCTTTCTGATGTTTTCTTATAATCTGAAATAAGATTTCGGGTATGCAAAAAAACGTGTTCAAGTTCTTGTTAAAAAATAACAAATATTTACCAAATAAAAATAAACACCTAAAAAGCGGTGAAAGTGAAGTGACGGTACACGCCATAAACGTCTGTGCTATTTATGCCAATTGTATGTTTGGGAACAAAACTGGATATGGCAGGAATGAAATGACCAAAATATAATGTATGTACATGTATGTGGAGAGCTACTGCTAACTAGAGATATTTTGAAATAAAACACGTTTACATTTCACATAATGTACAGGTAGGTTTATTTTGGTTTTAGTATGATAACAGGATTAAAATCTTAGATGTTTACCTTTATTTATATTTCATTTCAGTGAAATATAGGGATTGCAACTAACTCAAACGAAACCCAATTTTACTTGTGTTTATTTTATTCGTTATGTAAATTAATGTTAAATTAAACAGGTGTTACATGTTCGATTGTCGTTAAAATGCAAACATTTTTGTTAAATATTTCGGCCTGTGATTTTTTCAAAAGTTGATACTCTGTTTATATTACTTATAAGCTTAACCGTTTGAATGGATATGAAAATAGAAGAATTTCGTTAGTGTAAAGCACCAAACGTTGTTCAGGGATAAATTAAGAAATGTTTTGCATTTTTATAAGAGAAGGTGCATAAATCGATGTCGTTTTGCTACTTAGTTGATGTCTCGTATATCTATTATTTTGATTTTATAATAAATATCAAAGTTACACAAATTACCTCCCAAAAAATGATCACTTTACAAAAAGACCCACCGATTATCTACCTTTTTCAATTGTCTTCTTACTGACCTAATTTTAACCTTATCGACTATTTTTTTCTTAAGTTCCAGTATCATGACTTGTAGTTAAAATGATATGTCACTTGCGTAGTTTTAACCATATTAAATTGGAAATTAGCTCAAAGACTTTTTAATCTACAAATATCTGTTATTGTTTTTGTTCATCTTGAAATTTGAGAGTAATTGCAGTCAATGCCGGGTAAACTTTTTCTATTGAAAACTTACACAAGGACGTTGATGTTATGTTTACATATGAAGACGGTACAAAGTCTGTACTAGGTTTTTTTTCTTCATGTTAGCGTTTTGAGTCATTTACTGTAAGCACTTGTATTAAAACAGAGACACTGGTTTTTGCAACGACAGAATTTTAAAACAATCAATGTTGACATATTTAGTATAAGTGATTTGCAATATTTGTCGTTGACATTATGTATGTTGGATATCAAATATATTTCAAGTCAAATTTGTGTCCTTTTTTACTCTTTTTTTAGTAGATAAATGGCTGTTACATAGATACAAGGTCAAGTTTTCGTAATTTGTCTCATTGATTTTGATTTTTGCAGATACTTGTTGGAGTTTTCATTATTCCACGTTTTTGAATTCTTACTTTTTTCCATTATTGCATGACTGTGTTGTACTCTCCAATATTTTCCTGTATTTTCCATTATTGCATGACTGTGTTGTGCTCTCCAATATTTTTCTGTATTTTCCATTATTGCATGACTGTGTTGTACTCTCCAATATTTTTCTGTATTTTCCATTATTGCATGACTATGTTGATGGATGATGTTTTGTGTTGTACTCTCCAATATTTTCCTGTATTTTCCATTATTGCACGACTATGTTGTACTCTCCAATATTTTCCAGTATTTTCCATTATTGCAGGACTATGTTGCTGGATGGTGTTGTCTGTTGTACTGTCCAGCATTTTCCCAAAATTTCTGTTATCCCTTGTATGTAGTACTATGGAATTGATTTACCTGTATTGCAATCCATTCCAATTAATAATATAATCATTAATACGGAAAACTAAAAACACATTTGTAATATTTATAATCTTTGATACAACAAAACATTTAGGGATTGCTCACATAACTTAAACTTTTGCAAAGGACATGGCAATGTCATTAGTGTTTACAAAGAAAAGTCAGAATCGATCATACCCATTGATGAGGATCATTTAGTCACGAATTTTACATTAATTGTCATGAAAAACATATATGCAGATATTAGTTCGTGTTAAATTCTCGAAACAAGGAAATATAACTATCCAATTGTTAAAAATGTCAAAATAATTTAATATTGAAAAAGTCGGGTAAAGTGTTCTTTATATTGATTATTTAAGAAGAAGGTACACCTATATATCTTTTCTATGAATGTAACAAAAATCAACTGAACCCCTTTTAGTCTACTATTCAGCAATTCGCGTGGATCTCATCGGTAACTGATTATAAATTTGAACCTTCTGATATATTTATTTAAGTTATTCTTTTTATTAAAATTCTTGCATTGCTTACTTCTTTTCAAAAGGAGAGTACGAATTGCTTAAGAAGTGCATACACGGGCCACTTGTGTTAGTAATTATCAGGATTCTTTTGCCGTTATATTCATGGAAGCTATATATGCCAATGCATGATATATTTCATTTAAGTATTGGAAAATTTAATAAATACTCTAATTCATCCTTCCCCCACATTTTTACTCGGATGGTCGTATCCTATTATACATTTATCATATTATCACACTTCATGAATTTCAGTAGTTCGATTAATTTACGCATTTTTAAGCATTTCATGTTGTAAACATTCCATATAAAATGGGATTGATTGCAGTTTATTCGATAATTGTTTTCTGCTTCTCACAAAATAGTCGACATTAATCCTAGGCTATTTCATCTACTTCGATGGTTTATCTGGTTAAAGAATTCCATCGGAGCATTACGTATTGGCTCGTTCCTGTATACAATATTCAGGTAGGCGTGCAATCAATAGACAAAAAGACAGGTTTATGAACACCGAAGGAAATTGTTTAGCTTGCTTTTTACAATGACTAATGCCTGGAAATGTTTCACCTTTGACTTACAGTAATTTCTGTAACCAATAAAATTCATATTGATCAGTCTGCAAAGAATATGACGCAATAGAAACAACAGGTTCGCAATAACTGTTGAAACTGATATTTAATTAAATAGTCAATGGAAATCAACACAGATACGCAGCTCTAAACTATGTTGACAAAGATAAGAGAAAACCAATTGCTTATTGTTTTATACCCATGTCATCTATTTCCTGGTCCTAGGTAACCTAATCTGTCAATCTAAAAACAGCATTTAATCCATTAAATCTGACTGGCTCACGCGAACGCAGCAGTTGTAGTAAGTGAATCGGCCGGAACAACATAAAATATCAAACTTAAAACACTTAGAAAAATACAAAACTTGTGAAAATTACACATGGACGAAATAGTAGATAATAACATGTCTTCAATTTTCTGTTTCTAATAAACGTATTTTTCAAATTCTGTGTCTTACAATCTTTTTCTTTGAACACCATAGACTCTCATCAATACAAAGTATGTATCAAAATATCTGAAAGGAAAAAAAACACACAAGTAAAAGGAAATTTTCGATATAATTTATTGAAAATAAGATGCTTGTGACCTATAAATGTTTATGCTTCACATTGTGACTTGGAAGGAGAGTTGTCTTATTGGCACTCGTAACACATCTTCTTATTTATGTTATATATTTATAGTAATATCGGTCTGTTTGGTTAAGATTGTGCTTACAGTCAGTGCCTCGTTTAAAAATAATATATAAAGAATCAAAAACGTCATCTCTGTGACAACAATTACTTGAATTTCTTCACTTTTGAACTTGTTTGGCTTTATAAATATTTTGATATGAGCGTCACTGCTGAGTCTTATGTAGACGAAACGCGCGTCTGGCGTACTAAATTATAATCCTGGTACCTTTGTTAACTATTTACTGTAAGGAACATATTGATTACATATCGTTGAACGACACCGAACGTTTCACTTTACAATAACATTGACGTGACATTGTAGATTATTATCCTGTCTCATCTGACGTACAACTTTGTCTGATTTATTACAGAAATGTCCACAAAAATCTTCGATCTTTGCAACTGTATCCATTTACTGTCCAAAACTCTAAAATATAATTGTGTGTGTTTAGGAACAATCAATAACGTACGGTGATATGTTTTATCATTAATACATCAGAATACAGATATTAATTAATTAATCTTTGTTCAGCGATGAACGTTTTAAGTAAATATATTTATTTGTTTTATAATAGTTAGAAAAATATCAAAGTAAATTGAAAATCAATGCACCTGTATCAAATTAAATGGTAAATATAATAGTAATCAGGTCTGTTATTGTATTCTGTGTTCTGATCTGTTAAATTGGTCTTAATGGTCAACTAGGATTACTTTAACAAGTGTGCCATTAAAATTTCCAAATAACATTCAAGTAGACATGTATTTTAAATTCACTGATTCCACGTATAGTTTACCACAAACGTTGGCGATGTTTTGATGTTCCTGGATTATTTTTTTAGTCTCGTGCCATGCATTTTTCACCACATACACTTTTTGGTTCCTTTCCAATTCAGTGTCCTTCAATAACCTCTAAATTGTGTTTAGATCAGAATTGCATAGCAGTCTTGCTTTTCCCTTCAGCAACTATCAATATTGTCAAGTTATAACTAATAAGTATTACAAATATGTATCTATTGATGGCGAAGGGAATATAAGCTGCAAAAGTTAGGCCAACTGAATTTATTCGAATTGTCAACTCAATCTAATAAATACTAATACTTATTATCATAAAACTACAGAAGTTCCATAGAAAACAATAAACGTCTAGATTAATTTTGAAATATTAGTAGGGGTATTCCTGACTGGACACCATCTGACCCATCAGAACTGTCGATGGACATGTGACACCAATATAAACAGACCTATAGAATCTGTGAAACAGACTGTTTAACTTAAAATACAAAAAGATAGGCAAGCTTATACAACAGCATTAGGTAGATTTTCTTAGTTTCATATTATCTCATTTCATATATATGAACAAAATGTTATTCCATTTCATACATATTCTATTTTTTCCCCATAATTAATTATCCGTAATGGTGTGTGCAAATAATAAAATGTATAAATACATTCACTAATAGTATGTAATTATATTTATGAACTACCAATTTTAAGCATCGTAATCCATATTTTATGTGTCAATACTCTTTTATAGTTCTTTCGGATTATTCTGAACTTTCATACTTCTTAGGTCCGAGACCACAATTAATTCGTAGTGCATTTCTTTTAGACAATAAATGCAAATTAAAAAAATCCTACCTACGCTTTCTCAATAAAATGTTTACAGTGTGTTGTACTACTTTTGGGACAAATTATATCAAAATTATAGAAAACTTCATCTGCTCTAATTCAAAATATAGACAATTATATGTTAAGGGGGTCTTGAAATCTTTTTGACAGTTTCCAAAGTGCTAATTTTTAACCTTTTTCAACTGGATCAAATCACTACTTTTACTTTAAAATTCATGACTCAAATTATTTGACAGTGTCATTTCATCCCTTGACTTGCTATTTGAGGCATAACACATAGAGAAATACATTTGGAAGGGGTATATATACAAAAAATTGGCAAGTAACACACACTGTCCACACTAGGGACTAACGAAAATCAAGGGACAACAATTGTGGTCTCGGACCATATATGTCATTTTGTTGACGTATTCATTCAACCTATCCACTGATCCGTCAGCCATATTGATTTTTTTATCTAGATTATTGATGCGTTTGGAAGGATAGTATTTTTATGCTATTCATCAATGTCAATAAGTACTTATTTGTGATAACGAGAAATTCAGGGACGAAACAAGTTGTTCCATTTTCATTATACTGTCAGACGAAACAACAATTTGCACATTAGTGAAATTACAGTATAAGTTTGGCCATTTTTATGTCCAGAACACATTAATATCCATTAGGCCAAAAGTCAATCTAACTGATATTACGAGATTTCTAAGCTTATATTGATTATAACTATAGAATACACTTTATAATGGTGTTTGCACATATTTTTTCGAAATACTTCATTTTGCAATGAAACGTAAGCAATCTATTAATCGTTTATAACAACAACCAATGATCATTTGCCGTTCTTGTATTACATGTTAGTGTATTCTGTTTTATTCTATTTTTGAGCACCGATGGTTTTAAAAGAATTTAGAATTCCTATCATGATATACGTATAATCAAGGAGAAACGTGATCAGAAATACTTTCAAACCACTTAACAATTCAATAAAAATGTTCCACTTATTCGATTCTTTCGGCACATATCAATGGTTTGTATGCAAATGCATTGTTATAAGATCATTTATCCTTTTAATTGTAACAAACCGGTGGGAAGGGTTGTATTTTCTATAAACACAGCCATTCTTGGATTTATTCCTTCCAGTAAAACTATTGTGACTGTTTAGGTTTTAGTCCTGTAATTGACAGTACCATAGGCTTACACGCAAAGCAGCTGTTCTTCAAATATTTTTAACTGAACAATGCTACATCGATTTTTTTTTCAATGTATATTTATAAAGCATTAGATAATGTTATACTAGTACTATGTATTTATGCAGAAAAATGCACCATACCACGAAAAATAAGTTTATCAATCTCGAAGTAAAAACATATTGTTTTCTTCTTTCTGTTTGCTGTTTTAACCGATTGCACAATTAAGCCAACATGGATTATCCAAGATTTTCTTATCTAACACTGACAGACCATATTTCCTGTATGAAAAATATCAAATTTTTCCCATAGATAGATCTATTTGTAATAGTAAGAATTGTTTTTATTTTTTTTTAATTGTTTTACATTTGTCATTTTGGGATATTTTATAGCTGCTTATGGGGAATGGATTTTACTCTTTGTTGAGTACCGTACGATGACCTATAGTTGTCTCATTTGCAGTCATTCCACATGTACATCTTCCTATTTCATATCATGACATATTTGCAACTGGAATTTTAACATTCAACAATCATTCGCATTATATTCTGATATAAGCAGATACAACCTTCGTATATTTTTTAACAGAAACAAATGAAAACTACCCATGTAGAATTCAACCCACATAATTTATTATATGATAAGTGATATTTTCATTTTATCTAAAAAGACAAATCCATTATTCTAATCTCTACGACAAGTATGCTTATTTACCATAAGATTGGATTATTCTTGAACGTAATACTTATGTAAGACTTATATTGATTTCACTCACCAATCGGTTTACCACGTCTTTTACAATCATTCAATGATACATTTTATCTCATTATAGTCTGATCAATATCATACGATTACAGAGAAACAAGTTAATAATTTGCTTTTGTAGTACATATTCATTGGATCCTGGTTCAACTTCTTTTGGTCTCTTTTTTTGCTTCTTGGTTTAGTATGATCCAAAAACATTATAATCTGAAAATGTTTGGAATATACGAGTATTTTTGACCTATGAGTATTTGGAATATATGAGTATGCCCATGCCCATATGCATATGGTCTGGCTTGAAAAGTTACCTTTAATACTACAAGTATGGCAGATGGAGTTGTTCATTTTAGGCAAGAGTTTATAAAAACTATTTAATCATTTAGCCATCATTATTAGCTGATGTTTACTTGCAAGTTAAAATAAAACTAAGCACATTATACATGGTAATGATACGGTTGTCTGTACAAATGACGAATATGTCGACTTAGGAAGATAACTTCAAGGAATATCTAAATGGACTGTTAATCAATGCGTCAACTATTTTACTAACAGACGAGAAAGGGTCAACGGGATTACGACACGTTTACACTAACTTAGACAAGAACACTCAGATTCACGGGTTTCAGTTTGTAACTTTTTCCTTTCTTTCTTTTTTTGTCGAGAACGAGATGTGTGTTCCCAAGAAAGAGCTGAGAATCTCGCATATTTATTCATACTTAACTTTTTATCAATATCTATATGGCATAAATTCTCATTTGTAAACAAGTGTTTATAAACTAACTCATATTATAATTCGACCATACGCCTATGTTCCGACGTATAAACAATAGGTTTTCAGAACAAGTTTTGTATATATACTTCCAGTGAAATCACTAGAAATTCGAAGCAACAATGCAAGTTATTTCTTTTTTCAAATAACTTAAGATAAATATTCTCTGAGTATATGTAACACACCTTGTGTATTCAGGATGAATGCACTCATATGCAATTCAATGACTTTTGGATTTTTCCAATGACTTACCTCCCCTTTCGAAGATTATTGTTTGTACATTTATGACGAAGGGAACCGTAATGTTTTGTTTTTTTTTTTTTTTGTTTTTTTTTTGCATTTGAAGAAGACAAATAAGTTAATTGGTATTTCTTAATAGTTTTAATTCGTTGACTTCTCCTTTTCTCATACAACTAGGTGGGGTCAATTTGATCTTCCTACTTTTATGTTTTTTTTTTTATTTTAAGATGGTAAGAAGCTATGTCGCATACATCATAAATTTGTTATTTTTCATCACTTTGGTACAGTGTATTGCGCACGATTGAAAGTGAACTTGTCAATGGTATTATTGATTTTGTATATGGATGCGTTTATGTCATTTTTTTAGCCATGTGTATTCATGAGTGCCACACTGTCTCCGGAAATTATGACCCTCACTCTTATATCATAAATCAATTAATATCTAAAATACTTCAAATCCCTACTCATCAGCCATATTCATTCGTAATTCGCATGATAACTTTTTTCTAGTGCACAAAGTTATGATATATGCGACATAGCTTTTTATCATCTTAAAGTAAAAAAAAACATAAAAGTAGGAAGATTAAATTGGCCCGACCTAGTTGTAATTTGTCATAATGATAATATATATATATATCGATCACGTTACTATGTTGACTCATGAACCTAATTCCTATATGCACCATAACTAGAATGTGTGTAATAAGCCATTTAGTTGCTGTGAGTGAGACGTATGAATATATGGTTTAGTTCACTAAAAAGGGTTCAATAGTCATTCTTCTTTCTGGACAGTAATTTTACATGCAGACGTGACCTCTCGTATTTCAAACTGGCCAGAGAAAACAACTTAACTCATTAAAACATAGGTACAAACAATACTTTATTTGTCCCCCGTATGTGTCATTGAAAGAAAATTAAGAATTTAAATATGTGTGTATCATATATTTTCATTTCAGTATCCTTATAGTTTAAAAAAACAGAAAGAGAAAAAAAGGTATCCCATGTATATTCATCGATACTTGATTGAATGCACATGATTTAAGCATATTTAGTATAAAATTAAATTAGTTATCTTAACGTTAACTTAACCCTTTATCTATAAAGGTATATAAGGTCAGATATCTGTTTGATCAATTGTCAATGAAGAAATCAATCGTCTTTTTGTTAAATTTTGTTCATTCGTTTAAAGGATATTAAGTCTATGCTTTGTTCTAAAAGGCATTGGATATCAAAGTTTAGTGTTCAATTTCATATACTTTGAGTAGTTTAGCATATTCTTTTTCGTTCTATTTGTTCCAAAAAATGTATGGACAAAAGGATTTTTTAATGATAGAATGCTCTGAATCGTATCTGAGCCACGACCTATTCTCTTTGCACAATTATTTAACATATTATTTATGAGTAATTAACCGTTATGTGTTGATTAACTACTCCAGATTTTGACTTTTATAGTCAAAAATATTTTATTTCATACGTACAATATATTGTTTTAACTGGCTTACCCTTTCACAAAATAAGTTCAAACAGATGACTGCATACTTATATTAGTATTGTTGCCTTGGTGTATAATTAGTACAAAATTGTGGGTAAAAAACTTGGAATACTCATTCTTTTCAATTGCTTGCAACACGGAAACAATTAATGGTATACAATTGTGTTTAAACAGGTATGTAAATTTGTATGCTTCAATAAAAAGAAAGTGGTGCATAAAACATTTTTGACCAATATTCTGATGTTAGCTTTGCATGTAAAATCCACACGCCTCATGTAATATGTATGGCTGCGAGATAGATGTCTATATTTTTCTAGGTCAATTGACCAATAAAGACGATTGGTCCTAAACATAGGCCGTTCTTGTGTTTCCTGTTGTTCCCTGCAGAACCATTTTAGGCTGAAAAGACCATCAATGGCATGTGTGTTCTCCAATCTATTTAAAAATGTCTAATTCCATTGTAAACAGGAAAACATATACAGATTTCCATTTAAACGACAGAAAGCACAAAAATTAAGCATAGTTACGCATTCGGATGGCATATTAGAAAACAAACCGTTTGACAATGACACTGAAACAAACGCCGTGAGTGTGTTAGTTATACTGTTTGTTGAACTTGATTCATATTCAAAAACTTTGCTGAAATATTTTATTTTATACTTTGGAATGAAATGCTCAAAGGATAAAATAGATGTCGAAATATTTCATTTCTTTTATTTTTATTTTTACATCAGAGACATATCTTTTAAAGTAAATTGGCAATTCTGGATTTGTTGTTAATCCTAAAAAATTAAGTAAAATATTATTGGTATCACTTTGAAACGGGATATTTGAACCGAATAATTCGTAAAAATAAATCGAAAATAATAGCGTCAATGTGTTAAGATCGGCAAATCAATTATTCATGAAATACCTTATTTTCAACGCAGTCCGTATATATATATAATTGTTTTGCCATTTCAAAAACATAACCGAAGACAACGATATGAATAAATTGTACATGTAATCCACACAGCATCATTGTCTCTGTTTGAATAAAGCCATCAATGTAATATAATTTTAAAACGGCTATTGTTTGCATATGAAATACAATTTTTAAATGAAATATTTTGGAACAATATATATAAATATTTTTTAAATGTATAAATGGCTACCTGTTGTTTTTTCTGACACAGAAACCATTCAGTGTACTGTAAGTCAGACTGAATGTCATGTTCTGCTGTTACGGTTACCTCCTGCAATATTATTTAATTTAACCCTAGAATATCGTTTAGGAGTATATCAGCAATCAATTATTGTTAAGCCAACTTCGGAATTCAATGTCAGTACATTCTCAAGAGGGATGAATGACAATTTTCTATCAGAAAATAAAACCAGAGAAATCTGCCTTTGTCTGAAATATACCACTATATATACATTACATATGATATCAAAATACGATTTTTTACGCTGTTTTATAATATTTTGTTAAACACTTTCCTACAATATTATAATTCGAGATAAATGGCTTTGTTTAAAAAGAAAGTCAGAAGCTAAATTCATGTTTCTGTTCCTTTTATGGTCGGCAACTAAATACAATTTAATGCTAAAAGTTTCTTTAAAAAGAAAGGGACTATCCCTTATCTATATACAATAAAATGCTTTTAGCAAAATACATGAATGCTTATCAGAACTTAAATATAGTTAACACAACTGTGCGAATAAACAATTCAATCAATAAGTATTGATTTTTTTCCTTATTTCCAAATCCGAGGGTGGATGACCTTTTCTTCATGTATATCCCAAGAGGAGATCATCTTTTCAGAACCTTCGGTAGCCCTGACAATCGATATTGACAGATGAAGTATTTTCACCACAGAAAAGGATTATTTGCCTATTTGTAATCTATTTATTCTTTAGAGATTTCACGAACTATATAATATAGATATAAATTGAGGGAGATACGTTAATGAAATAGCATCATAATAACACACACACAAAAACAACAACGACAAATCTACAGGTCAACTATCGGTCTTCAAAAATTGACAAAAGTTTATACAATTTCTAAGCTTTAAAACCCCGAGTCGAGAAAATTTGAAAATAAATCTAACAGAAAATATCATAGAAATACCATCCCCATCCGTCAAATTTCTCAGAATACAATATCCAAATTAAAATCCTGGCTTTTGGAGGACTCGTATACAAGTTGTGGCATTGTTGGTGTGGTTAGACTAGTTATTTAGTAGATGGTCAACTTTCCCATTTTAATCTCGGTCGGCAGCGCACAATTTAAATAGTTTTAAGATAGAAAGCACGTAATTCTTTAATGTTACTAACTAACTATAGACATAAAATATAAGAACATGTAAAAAAACAGTAAATGCAGTCAAATATTACTAGCAGCTAACAAAAGCTAGCTCAACGTGCTTAACCTCCATATGGAATCATGCCGTCATACACTCTTATGTGGCGACAGTATTTCGGTCCAAAGTAAATCAAATTCAAACAAAATTCCAGCAAATCAGTTCAACTGGCTAAGTTATTATTAGTAGGCGCTAGAGCGTCCATGGCATAGTTGTTTTACCTTCACTATTTTATTACATTAAGTTTCAAATAACATAAACTGCTAAATTATTAATTTTTCTGTAATTGATAAATGACTTATTACTTCCCTTTACTGTTACATTGCATTATGTAAGAATGTGAATATCATATTAACCTATTTTCATCAAGGTTTCTGTATCGATTTTAATGAGAGAAATCAAATATAAAATAAGGCAGGGTAACTGAATGTATCACATTATAAAGCCTATCTGACCGTCAGTGATCAGTAAAACTGTTGCAGTTGAACACCTATTACCATGCTAAGTTTGCCTATGACGTCTCTTTTTCTAAAAAAAAAAGGGTTATGAGAGCGCAGTTGATATCTTTTTTTTTTTAAAAAAACATACAGTAACACCCAAATGCACCATTGTCTCAAATTCAGTCAATAAGTGCACACTTATAATTAATATGTGAATGTAAAAAATTAAGAGTCATACTGTTTTTTTTTGTGTATAGCATCTGTTTTTGTGACGATTTGTTCAATTTAGAAAAAAATGTCCAGTTCATATGGATTGAAATGGTAAAAAAATATGTAGTTCATCACAATGTTCGTTATAGACAATAGTACCGTCTACGTTGATTAGTTAATTGATCCGAGGAACGGGAAACCCTAGTTTTATTCCGATCATTTTCTTAAAGAAATTGTTCTATATACTGTTGAATGCATAATTATCATATTAAAACATATAACTATATTAGGCTTTACTTTATATACCAACGTTCCAAATGTCTAAACGTATTTTAGTGAAAGGGATGGACTTCTGGCTATCAAACTACAAGTACAATCTAATAAATTTTGTGTGTTTCATCCAAGAAGCAGAAAATCAATAAAGTTTTGTGTTTGATGTTATATATCATTTATGTTTGAATGTCAGTTCGCAGCTTTTGAAGCTGATTGCGTTGAATTATAACAAGTAACGACCCGGATCCTTTGGCAGATAACAATTTATATTATTTATTAGTATAAGAAAACAATTTTGCTAATAGGTAATTATTGCTTTGTCTCTTTCCGAGATGTCATTATCAATATCTTTACACTTACAATCCTATAAACCGACACAGATATTCAGTTTTAATATGGAGGTAATAATGCTTCATTAACTGTTGGCTTAGATCAAATCACATATGCTCGATTCTATAGTTACAGACAGCCATTGTAGATGGAATATTGATCGGAAAATATATTTAAATGTGTGTGTGTTGTAACTTTTTTTAATCAGCATACTGTTATTAAAGTTTATTAAATGTGCATCATAGAGGTTGCATGGGCAACAATGCATATATATTACGTCTCGTTTTATATCCCCAGTATGTTAAATCCATGTTCGCAGAAAAAAGAGAATAGGTTAGGATTTCTTTTCTACTTCATGTTGATCATATGTCAAAAAGTCTTAATATCAAGTATTTTGTTGTCACTGTTACTTTCAATTGGGTCATTAATTTTTTGTAGCGAAAAAATAGGGTTTATCAGGTACTCAGTGTAATGTGAGAGATACACCCTGTTTGTCTTCTTCAAATTATAGTTCGGTGAGGGTGTTTTTTTCAGTTCAGTTTTTTTTTTTTTTTTTCGTTTACTATATCATCGGGTCAATAATTTACATCCAAGTATGTAATCGGATTTATCCTGTAATTAGACAACTATTGTACAAATAACTGATAAATTCTTGTACAAATAAAATCTCCTGTTATTCCGCCTGTATATTGACCAAACGGTAATTGTGAATATTTCAGATTTTGTGAAAGTTAATTGTTGGGTCCTCTTCGAGGTCCGCATTTGAATTATGTCTATTTATTTTCTTTGAAAAATTAAAGACAACTATTTGGATTTAACAAGCTAAACATTGAAGTGCTGGTTGTTAATTGCAGGATTAAAACAAAATATGTACATTGTTCAAAATAACAAATTAATTTGTACTCGCTTCGACACAGGGGAAAAGCTCGGCGAGTTAAGTTTTTCGTCCTGTTTTTAAAGCTCTTCCAAATAAATTATATATCAACAATGCAGATACACGTTCATCGTAGTTATATTTGCCGATTTAAACATATAAATGATCTTAATATATAAATAAGCTTGTATCAATCATTATCTACTCAATTACTATTAATTCAGATATCTAAGTGTGGTCTACAACTTTTGGAGATCTTGCGATTTAGTTGTATTCTGTGACATGAATCCGTACACATAAAGAGCTAGTTGTCAAGTATCTCTCAATACAAACTGAGGATACGTCATTTATCGCGATGCTATCAATAATATTAAATCATTAATGGTCGAATTAAAACCTTACATTAATATGTCAGGCCAACTTATTCGGAGCAAATCTAGCTTCAAAGAGTTATTTGTTTCAAGTTACCTGTATTGAATGGTTTACCTATTGTCACCTGATAATACCGATTATACAAAAAAGATAATGAAATTATTTATATAGTCTTCTCATTAATTTTGCAAGATATGAATCAATACCCCTACTAATTGATTATAGTCTCTCTCTTTCTACCTGGATTAATACGTTATTTTTGCCGGAAAAAATCTTCTTCAACTAAATAAATATATGGAATGCAAAAATGATAAGCAAAAATGTAAGTTATTCTATATGTGTTTTTGAATTGCTAATATTATTTTAACGGCTATACAGAAAATGTTAGGATTTTTTTTGGTTAAGAGTACATCGTATGTTAGGCGATGGTCAGCGTTATTTAATTATTCAGATAAACGGAAGACGTTATAAACCTGTCTATAAAACATTTCTTTTTTTATATTTGTTAATGCAGCATACCAAATAGGTTATAATGGCAAAATACAGTAAAATAAAATAAAGGAAGAATACACGTCATGTATATTGGAGCAGCATCTTTATGCAAACTTGATCAACTTATTAATTTTTTATTGAACCTGCAGTCGAAGTCACGATACAAATATTGTATACATTTCAATGATATTTATCTAATTAGTTTCGACGTTCAAGGTTAAATTGCAATTTTGATATAAGAATTGGCATGTATGAACATTTACGAATAACTTGCATTAGCATCAACGTTATACAGAAAAGGGGTTCACTAACATCAATGAGAATGGAAAGATCAAAATATCGGTAGCTAAGTCACGGTAAAGAAAAATTAGTGCATCAAAGGAATGGATTCATCAAAACTAAACAGATAAAATTATCCCAGTGCCTGACAGAGTTGACTGTCATCTGGTTATGATACACATGTTTTTGTCATTAGAGATGCACGAAATGACAGTACATTACATGCACGACAAACCCCCAGCAAACAAATATGAACTCCTGTGCTTCATAAGGTAATCGTTATTGCTCCAATAGTTGCACTCGTCATGTTAGTAATGTCAAAATCTGAAAATGAGATAAGTACAGTTTCCAAATTAAAATTGATTAAATTCGTGAAATGTGACGGACATTATTTCAAATCTTTTCTCTTTTCTATTTTAGACTATACCATGGGATTTATTATGTTATTGGATTATTTTTCATCGAAATGTTAGTGCAGAGCAATAGAGAAAGAAGGTAAGCTATAAATATCAATAATTAATTGTTTATATTACAACTACTTTTATTTTATACTAAATAAAAATACATGTACACAGAATAAAAGTATATGTGTGGTGTCTATTGGGATATGAACTGTATTGATTGTGGTACACCTACAGTTTTTGTATCAGACCAATTTATAACCATCACGAATCAGACTGAAACCTGTGTATGTTAAATAAAAGTATAAATAATAATAAAAAAATTGATATGGTGATGGTAATAAGTATCTCCTCGGATGCACGTTCAAATGTTTTATATTATTGTACCCATAAAAATCATGTTGCTGGTCTCGTACTCTCGAGTTCGAGTTCCGAAGGAATTTGTATTTGACGTTTCTGTGCTAATTATAAGAGACGAATAAAAAAGGCTAACAATATGTGTCTTGGTCGAAAACGTAAAGTAGAGATATTTGAATATTAACTTGAGAAATAGCATGCTAACCACACTGACTCACGTGTCGGTTTAGTACAAATGAAGGTTCATAATTGTATCATATTTACACGGAATTGTTCTGAATATGTATGTTATAGTGATCACTGGACATTTAACAGTCATTCATCATCAATCTTATGAAAGGAAACGCTTCCGTAAACACTTCAAGGTTTCTGAAAACATAAATATTCTCTTAAACGGGGAGAAACAACTTTTTTTTTTAAATTACTATATTTGTTTTGGAATAATTTGTATACGATGCTGTATACAATGGAAAACTGACCATTTGAGAGAGTATGATACCACTAAGATAGGAAACACAACGTTATCATTACAAAAATAATGATAATGTTGAGTTTGAGGTACTAGCTCTTCTATCAAAGAATTATTAACTGAATAAATAAAATGTTTTGGATTTATCCTACAATTAATATGTCTGAAGCGATCAAATGTACCATTTTCACCCTGCTGATACCATGAACTTAAATGAACTTAAATGTACTTAGATAATCTGTCTAGTATCTACAAATGTATAAAATATCACATTTTAAATGGAATGTGTAGAAATGAATGGTGGCTACTGGTGTGTGTTGTTGGTCTTATCATGAAAGTATTATACAGTACTTTCATGATCATATAATTCTTCCATTTCTATGGTCTTATCAAGTATATGCACCAGTCTTCATTTCCATTGCAAACAGTGTCATGTTAGTATAAATCTTTCTTCCAATTATACAGTTCAAAAAGCATACTTGTTTTGACTTCAAGAAATGGGATCGTGCCGTAAGCTTATCGAATTCATAATTGTCCGTATTTGTACTGTGTAGTAGAATGTAAAGTAAAGTTCAAATTCTTGAGTCGTCTCGAGACCTCATGTCAATGTCACGTTTCGTTTGGATACATTATACTTTTTTCGAAACAGCTGATTGCTTGTTTTATCAGATTTCACATGTAGTACCTGCAGGAGATGGTACAAAGCAACGATATAGTCTGATTTTTTTTTAATATACAAATGTGCAATCGAACAGGAACATGTCTTTTGAATCCGCACAGAACTTGTAATTACATATATACATGTATATAAGCAGTACATTTTTTTCTCACAAAACCAACAAAAGGAAAACAACATATGATAATACATTAAAATTCTAGACCAGACAATAAACGTATTTTATTAATTTATAATGAAACATCATATGAATAAGCGAATGAAATCTTAAGTTTAAAATATCCTCGTTTGTAGCAGAAACCGCATGTATTACATTAAATACATAGGTGGTCAAAGTTATCTACTGTAATGTCATGTTTAGGTCGAAGCACGTTTGGATTTGAACTCTGCATATTGCATGAAACTTCGCACGATGATAATTGCCCAAAACTTACTTAATATATCGTTCTTTCAATACATTTTGAAATTGAATTCCGATAACCTTTGCCTTTATTTCGGAAAAGAATAACAGCATCCTTTATCCTTTTTAGTTAATTGACACATTTGACAAATTTTTAAATGCATTCTTCGGATAAGTAGTCTGTCATATAACCTCTGCCATTGTGCAATATGTATACTTTTACATGCCATGTACTTAATGATTAGCATACGCATTGTATATTTTATTGCACAGACTTAGAATAAGTACATCTTTAATCTATTAAGACATCTAGTGACAATATATATTCATAACATTATTTTGGGAAGAATATTGAGCCAGTCGTGAAAACTTGGTAAGTGTTTCTATCATGCAAACTTCCCATCATATTGCCACAGATCGAATTGACAAATGATGTCTTGTAGACGCTACCATATCTTATTTGCATTTTGAACAGACACATTCTCAATCATTTAGAGTTTCGAGAAACATGTCAACAAGCGCGACGCAAAAAGGTGGAAAAGTTGTCATTGGGATTTCCATCCATTTAAACATTATAATCTATATGTAATGCCAAAATTGTTTACTTATAAAGATGTGTGCATGGTTCTTTTCTTTATTAGTTATACATTAAGTTTTAATGTTCTGTGCCGGTTGCGGTTTGACTTGCTCGATGAACGGTTCCTTATACTTGCTCTTTAATAAACAATATATAGACCAACTAAGAAATGTTCTAGCAAAATTGATTTTTTTATAAACATTACATATATATATAGTTACAAATGTGACGTATAAGCAGTTTTAGGGGAAGGTAATTTTCATATCAGATACATGTATTTAATTTGAACATTTAAATCAGTTATGAACAATTAAAAATGTTTGGTTTTGAATAGTTTGGGTTCGATTGTGACATAGTCCTAGTAGTGTGATTTGCGAAGCTTTTGCTTCCCAATTAATCTTGCTGTAACGAATTACAAAATTTACACAATGTGTATATTTTTTTTTGCGGTGCTAAAAAATGAATGCCTAAATGTACCTGTTAGAATTGTGTTACCTATAGCAGAGTTAAAACCACTTACAGTTTCTGATACAAAATTATAAATGAAGCGTGAAAAAAGAATTACAGATCACAAGAAAGAAAATAGTACATGACTCTTTCGATAAAATGAATGCATCTAAAGACCAACCTGACAAGACATCGTCCAGATCAACAGCTTTTGAAATGTATTTCCTACTTGTTAAACCTGCTTTACCATTAAGGTGATAGTCTGCACTTAAACTAAAGTCGGAGACAATTAGCAATGAATTTTAATGAGTTACTGACTCACAACAATGTTTCCAATTAATAATAAATATATTGTAGACATGATTTTGATTGAATCCAGATGGGTCTGTTAAAAATACATGAAAAGCAATGTTACATTAATGTAAATCTATGAAAGTCAAGTAATTGTTGAGAAATTCTCCTTTTATTTAAATTATTTTTCAAACTGCATTTCCAGTAATGTTTTATTTAGCTTCTTTAAAAGGTTCGTGTTGCTTAGTTTGTGTCTTTCCGTCGTTTTTCGGTTTTGCGATCGTCTCACCCATTCTTTTTCGACTCGTTAAATCTTTTTTTTATTTGAAATTTAAACTGATTATTTTTATTCTGCTAAGGCTTGAAGTCGGTAGCAAAACATTATAATATAAAGTTCCCCTTTTACATTCAAGAAGTTGCATGCACTTCTTGAAGTAACTGCAGTGTGTTGTCACCATAAAATATACAGACGTACGACTATCGTCCTTCAAATGTAAACCTTGGTCTCCTTTATAAGATGAAGTAAATGCGGCAGCATTAATATAACTGTCCTTTAAAGAGTAAAATGAAGAGAAATGACATACTGGTCCGAGACCACAATTAATTCGTAGTGCATTTCTTTTAGAACATAAATGAAAATTTTAAAAATCCACCTGCGCTTTCTCAATGAAATTTTTACAGTGTGTTGTACTACTTTTGGGACAAATTATATCAAAATTATAGAAAACTTCATCGGCTCTAACTCAAAATATGGACAATTTTATGTTTAGGGTGTCTTGAAATCTTTTGACAGCTTCCGAAGTTCTAATTTTTAACCTTTTTCAGCTGGACCAAATCACTACTTTCCTTTAAAATTCGGAACCCAACTATTTTTACAGTGTAATATTCCCCCAACTTACAATTTGAAGCATAAAACATGGAGAAATAAATTTGGAAGGGGTATAAAAAATATTGGCAAGTAACCCACTGTCAACACTAGGGACTATATTTGTGGGACGACAATTGTGGTCTCGGACCTACTAGCACACGTAGGGTCGTGAACTGTAATACTGTCTACTGGACGTTGAATAAGAAACCGGCACTACTGAACAATCAACAAAGATTCTTGTCGTCAGGTTAGCTTGAAAAGGCTCCTCCTCTAAACTTAATATGAAAAATACAACACCGACAAATAGTTTATAAGAATGCGTAAAGCTTGCTGTTCGGTGTGAGCCTAGATTCTGTGTTGAAGACGGTTCTTTTACAAATGTACTTATAATGGTTTACTTTTACAAATTGTGACTTATTGGCACTCAAACCGCATCTTCTTATATCTATAGCATTTCATAAGTTTAAGCAAAGTACCATAAGTGTTTCTAAACGAAAAAAAAAATCCTGTGGAAATTTTTTTTTTTTTTTCATGTGAAAAAAGTACATTGGTACTAATAAGACCCACGGTTGGCTGATGAAGTTAGACGACCTTTGTGTTTTGATCTTAAACAAAATTGATGGATGTTGCGATAATATTATATTTCGCAAAGTCAAACATTTAACAATAATGTTTACAATGAATATGTGGTAATGAGACGAATTTGATAGGATCAACATTCAATAAATGTTTTGCATTTCAAATTAAGCTGGAAGGGAAAACATAACATGACATCCTTCTTATTTTTACAAAAATGCACATCCGTTAAATACTTCATGCAAAGTCCTCCAACTCAGATATTTTGTCAATTTCGTATAAATGTAATAAATAATTCAGAATTAAAATATATAGTAAAAGATGTAGTACGAAAAAAAGTGTAATAAATTAGCTTTCCAAAAATGTACCTCAAACTGTAGTCCTAAAAACAATTGAAATGAACAAAAACTGTAAATGCAAACAGATGCTCCATTATCGAAAAGAGGCAATACTTATTCATTTACATATAATACAGTTTATGTAAAACAGTTGCCACAAATTTAAATAAGCAATTGTAACTTCAGCAACACATATAGCTATACATTTCCTTTGTCTAATCCCTGTGACTGACAAGATGACCGTAATTGATTGACACATTTACAATTGTAACAGGTAGATAAAATCTCTATGCATGATGAAGAATGCCACATTTTTCCAAAATTTAATCTTGTGTGGTAGTTATCTGGATTTTTACAAAGTTTGGAATATTCAAAGAATGAGTGAATTAATTTGAATGGAATTTCGATCGATTGGTATGAATTGTTTTATTAGAGTTATTGTTTGTTGTATCTTTATTCTATAATTGCCTTTCATTTGTTTTGTTATATAGTCTATGAAGCCTTTTCATTGACTGTTAGTTATTTTCACTATAAATAAAATTAGTCAGCGTTTGCTGGATATTTGTGAAATGTTTCTCGCATCCTAGGATATCTAGTTATCGTTTAAATTAATGTTTCGACTTCAAATAAGATTTCAAAACGTTAGAAAAATATTGACACTGGTCTATAGCTAACAGTACTCAATCAAATGTCATTAAAAAGTAAACATTTGTTGTCCTAAGAATATATATTGGATGTTTTTCGATTTCTTGTAGGATAAAAAGGTTGTAAATATGAATGCCCAATTTGATCCGACATGGCCGTGAGATGAATACAAACTACCAATTGTAAGGTGTGCAATCATACGAACATTTTTTAAAATAATTGAATGATACACGCATTTTATTCTATTGTTCATCGTACTTCGAGCATTCTGAATTACCTATCATATACTAGTAGACGACATTTGGTTTGGTCCGGATGTCCTTGGCAATCCTCTGAAAATTTTATAATAATATGTAGAGGGAAAATGTATATGATAATTTTATTCGTTTTACTCCCGAATTCGAAAACAAAAAAGTATTGCAGATTCTTACATGACATTTAGTTATATATCAGTATTTTTATATATTATTTTGATTTTTTTGGTCGATTACTTGCTTCCAGCATTCAGATGTCTTGCATCTAAGGTAACAGCAAAATTGATTGCAGAGCAAATATCATTCTTATCACAAAATATATCATATATCTATCAGTCTAATGTCTTGAGAAGGATACAATTTCATATATATTTTAAAGTTCAAGGAACTAAAAAGTGGCCTTGTATTACTCTCTCCCTATGGCTCTTATCATATATCATGCTTTGCCATGATGTCCTTGGTATCAAAATTGTCTTAAAGAGCATTGAAATTCAGTGAATGGTGCTTAATATTATTTCTGTTTAATTGAAATAAATGGTTTACAAAATTCGGTTGTAAGATATTTGCTCTAACATGTTTTGATTTTAATCATAATTAGGTTTTCATAAAACTTTCCGTTTTGAATGAAAAAAAGGGTGCATTGACGAACCAACACAATTTTATTTTGAACGAGTTTAATCTAGCCACTTGTTAGTGCGCCTGTCCGTAATCATGAACTTCTTCAGTGGTAACATTTACTCTTTTCTCCTTAAGGTAATTCAGTGTAAACTGATGATCTTTGAATAATTTACTCTCGTCTTTCTAGAGTAGACTCAGGACGTTTTAAAGCTTGACCTTTACTGCACAGACACCTGTCTATAATCGAAGACGTCTTGCTGACCTCCAGATGAGTCTTTTGGCTTTCACGTGTCAGCTGCATTTTTTGGTGTATATCCAATATTTCATTTTATTCATACAAGAAGTTTCTCTGAACTATATATATGAGGGTATTTATGATTTACCGATAGAATTGATAAACAATAAAATGTGTGCAGCTTTTGTACACATTTGATTTATGGCGACTAATATCATTACTTATACCAATATATCGCTTACAAGATTTGGCATGACAAAAATACATACCTTCTTCTCGCTGTACCTATAAGCACCAAGTCAATCTAACTTCCATTGACACTGCTGTAAATTCAGTTGAGTAGATTTAGTTCCATTAATAATTCCATATCATTTATTACTTTTGAAGCGCTCTGAAATTAGATCTCGTTACAGCTATAGGGCTTTTACCAAAACTCGATCTAATGCAGATTCAAATTGCACATGATTGATATAACAAGACGCTCAAATTCGTTTTAAACCTATAAAGAAATGATAGATTGTGTACAAATGTATCTTTTTTAAAGAAAACTAAGAATTAAAGTTATCTGTGTATATGTTACAGTGAATTTGTATAATCAGGGATTATGTAGAATCACTAAAATCATTAGTGATTATATAGATTCCCTAAAAATGACCAGTGATTTTATATAATCACTGATAATTTTAATTATTATTCTACAAATTCCCTAATATGATTTCAGGGATTATCAATAATTAAAAGCTCCAAAGATGATGAAACAAATTGACATAGACAAATTATCATTTTTTTTTTCTTATTCCTTGAAAGTTTAAGTAAACATTTTTCATTCCTGATCTACGATGTGAATGTTAAGTGATGAGTTTTTCTCTTTATATTTTATTCAAGTGTTGAACCTCATTATGTCACTAACAAATAAGCTCGGCATAGGCACAGATGTTACTTGGGTTGAGGAAAGCATATGCTCAAAAGTTAATGCAAATTGCAGAGGAAAAACAAAATACAACATATGCATATCTCATACCAATTCCACTAGTGGTTCCAGGAACGGGAGATCCCAAAAAACGAATGGTATTATTCACGAAAAGAATGATGAAGGATATCGCCTTGTCATATAGCTTGGAATCCTGCCCGGATCTTTAATACAAGAAATCAGTTTGAGGTTGCTGATATCCCTTCATTGGTACCTTCAGATGTTTTTGCTGAAAACTCTACTTCTCTGAGACGTGCCGTAAAATCTGATTCGATATGTAGGACAAGGTTTTTTTTTAATGTTGATATTGTGGTAAAAACAGATGTGAATATATAGACAACTTTCGAGTTCGATGCATTTTCGTCAAAAACTCTGGTTTTAGTGAACGTCATTTGTGCGTTTAGGGGCGTCGTCACCTCCATTCCAATGTTGAGCGAGTGGTTGGAAAACTATAATTCTATATTGTACAAATTATACGACAAATTGAATTCTCAAAATTGACAATCAGCATTGATGTCATTAGGGAATTGTCATTAAGTACCTACAGAACAACCATTATTTCTAGTTTATCCTGCACAATGACGATCACCAAGACGCTTGATGAACGTAAATAGTTAGGGATACAGGCGACCCCCTCTATCTGGTAAATGACGTCATAAAGGCGCGTATAATTGACGAGTTTTTTCCGGTGACGGATGAACTCTAAAGTGGTCTATTTGATAGATATGCCTGTAGAAAAGCAGGGCAAATGTGTAATAGTCGATGCCATCCAAATTTAGTTTATAAATAAAATGTTTATTTTTATTTTAAAATATTGTGCCTAACATTTGACTTCATTCATACAATCGACGAACATTTATCAAAACGATTGTACACATAAAAATAGTTTTAATGACAATTTCATTTTTTTTATATTCTCAACCTAAAAACAATTGCTAAAACAATCCGATAAAAAAATAATCATTATGCCTTTTAATATTTTCATACTGACTTCTTCAACCCGCCCTTGCGGGCTCGCTTGATATTATTAATACTGATAAAGTCAGTATCAAAAAGGGCTCGCTTGATATTATTACTGATAAAGTCAGTATTAAAAACAAAAAATCAATTATTTTATATATATTTTGTTTATCATTTAATTATATTGTGCTTATCATTTAATTATATTGTGTTTAACATTTCAATATTTTTGTGTCTATCATATTAATATATTATGCCCAACGTTTTTTAACATATTAATGTTATTATTTTGATATATTACGGTTAACTTTTAATATATTTCAATATGTTATATATTTTTTAATATCATTTCAGTTATTCTGTATAATCCCTGACGTTTTTTCTAGTGATTATACATAATCCCTGAAAATTTTAGGGATTCTACATAATCCCTGATTATACATATTCACTGTAACATATATAAACCCAAAGACACATACACCAAAAGACCTCGAGATGTCAACAATGTTTTCATGTGTTTTGCAATAGACAGTTAACATATCTCTAGGGATTCATGGCGCTTCTCTTCCTCCCGACTGCTTTCATTATTTGTATGAGACTAACTTGATACGGGATATTTTCACTTTACACATCAAACTCTAAGGCACCGTTAAATTAAGCTAGCATTTGTAACATAAATTTATAGCTGTTTCTGGTACTAAATCTTTTAAATTGTTTCACATTTTGTCATGTCGGGCCCTTTTATAGCGGTCCGTATATATGGGTTCTGTCTAGCTATCGTATGAGATTTATAATTGCTTAAATCTATCCGCTATTTTGAACAGTTGTTTAATTTGCACTTATACCCCATTTCTTTATTTTATCTTAATTCCCCTGAAAGTGACGACTCAATTAAATGGAGTAATTGTGCAGTAACGTTTCGGATAAAAAAAAAACTCAACTAGTTTATTAGTGAATACAACTTATTACGGTATAATGAATTGATCACAGCTTCCACTAGATTAAAAAATATATACAGGGACTGGATATAGATGTTTGATTCCACTAAACTGTGTATACAGGGACTGGATATAGATGTTTGATTCCACTTAATTGCCTTTGAGTTTGATATAAAAAGGATAGTGTTCTTTTTCATAATAAGTTTGAAAATGTTTAAGAAAACTGTTCTTTCTCCACTGATCTCTATGTGGCTACATATTTATTTGGCTACTAGTATCTTTTGAAAATTTACCAGAAAACTTCATTTCTTAGTGTAAGTTACATTGCTACTAAAGAACCCCAAATCTCCCTGTATTCGTAAATGATTGGTACAAATTTGACAGCAGAATATATCATTACAAAGTCTGGTGATGTATATTTTTTCATCTGTTCGGTGTATTATATTAATTAGATAATGTTTTGGTTTAGCTATATTATTTAGTACTTCTCGCATTTGTATAAATATACAGAGATGTGTTATGATTGCAAATGAAACTAGAAGAACAGCGAGCAAAGCACCCAAAAGATAGCCTGCCTCCAAATTACACCAATGACACTAGCCTGTATCCAAATAAAACAATGGCAAAGTCAATGATATTTAGAGAAATTCCCAAAACATGTAATAAGAGTTGCATAATAACATTGTACAGAAATAATATATATATTTAAACACCTTCCCTTCCTTCTCCCATCTCGCATAAGAAAAAACTGTAAATAACGACATTGTCGACAACCTTCGCTAATCCTAAATTTTTACTAAATTCTTACGTCGTGTCTGCATAACATGTACAGGTTTTCAATTTTTCAGGTAAAAATTGCCAGTTGAACAATTCCGATTTTTCTACATCTTTTTATTGATTCGTTTCAATGTTTACTTACTAGCTGCAAGAATCTGCACCTTGGAAGACTTCTAGTTATCGATTAAAGTGTTGTAGTGTCTTTATATAGTATAACAACCACTCGTTTTGATTTTATATCCCAACATGCATATAACGACAATTCCACGTGATGTCCCAACTAAGTGAATACATATTTACGTATTACTAGATAAATTAATATATTACAACTCTAAATACAATAAGATGACATTTTGTGTTTATCTTATTGGACTATCTGTCTATTATTTTCTAAACTCCATTTTACTGGATTTTTCCTATTAAGTTTAGTAAGTCACAAGAGGCAACCTGCACATACTAATTAGAAACAGTGGTTGCACAAGAGAGCATTAGTAGACATACCAATCCAATATTATATTAATGATAATGGATTATCGAATACATTTGTGGAGTTCTTCAGTCAGACGATTTAATGATTTTGTAAGCAAATTACCGTTCCAGTAATGACCAGTGTTGACATATTATGACACTTATTTGACTTCATGAAACAGTTGATTCAAAAATTGATTTCGGATTAATTCGGGATTATGAAAGACACGATAAAATGAAATATGAAATAATTAAATTATTCCAAATTCTCAGATTCAACCATGCTCGGTTTTTGTTATTTTATGCGATTAGTCTGGTGTACAAAACACAGTGTAAGTACTTGCATGTTTTATAGCTTTTTAAAGTTTCACACGTTTGCACCAGTGTTCCAAAGAATTTTAAGTGGCATGACGTGTTTAGTACTTTTGAAACTCATACATTTGAATACTGAAACGTTTTAATATGCGTAGGCATTACATCTAAGTCCGCTCCTAATAAATTAATAAAATATGAATAGAATTTGAATACAAGTTACTAAAACTTGCGATAAAACAGGCAGATGTTTGTTCTCTATGGTTAACTTTCCTTTTTTAACGTGATGTTCCGTTGATACCTTCTTAAGGTGTGTGAATTTTTACCAACTTTTTCGCTATGTCCATGACTGAATATTGATTTTATTGATTTTAATAAACGTACATTTATACAAATTTGTACCTGATATCTGGTAAATTAACAGTTTGGGATTTCATTATAACAGATTACTAAAAACATTTACTACAATGTAAAATTTGTATAGATACAAATTCCTGATGTTTAACGTGGTGTTGTTCATGAGAAATTCAAATGAAACACTATATAATAACAAAAAATAACTAACATGTGTTATTGTACAGCTTTTGTTCTTCAATATAAAAAAGAAGATGTGGTATGATTGCCAATGAGACAACTATCCACAAAAGACCAAAATGACACAGACATTAACATGCTTATATATTGGCATTGTACAAGGTCAGGAATTTCAGACAACATTCGATGTTTTAATACCAAATAAGTTCAAGGTGTACTGATTGATACTTTAGTCTAGGGATATTTGGTTTATTTCTAAAGAAAAATAAGGCTCTAAACTAGCTTTCATTAACATAAGAGTAATCATGAATCGGTACTTTGTGTCATTTATTGGTTGTTTTTGCCTTGTGTCAATCTGATAAGGCAAGCCTTTTCCAAATGGATTTTTTGTTATTTTCTGTGTTGTACTGTTCTAGTATTTTTAAAGTATTAAGCGCAAAAAAAAACTTGTCCAACCTCTCTCCATGGTGTGTGAAAGCATTTGGTTTGAGTTTCCATGTGCATACAATAAAGGAAAAGCTGTTCAGGCGAACCAGATTTATACAGCGTTATTTTCTTTATTCATTAGCTTTTTGATTGTTAACATTTACAAATGCCATAGTTAAATATTTAACCGATCATCACTAAATGTTAACAGCGGACAATAAGAGATAAAGCATTGGAAATATCATTTCGATTATTATCTTTCAACCACTTTTCAAGTGATATCAATCTTACGTTAAGATATCGTGAAAAGGAGCACATATGTTTTCAAGCATAGATGTTCTTCAGTACAGGAGTGCCATGTGTTCTCATTGATAAGAGTATGTATGACACACATGCAGATAAATCATCCTTAATTGTGTGATAATTGGATACTAATTGCGGGAAATGTGTTATTAATTTATCCTATACATTCGTTCATGGAATTTTCATAACTAAATCTATGTTCTGACAGATTAATAATATATCATGTTTCTGTAGTATTTGGACGGATACAAGTGTACTATTAATGTGATGATATTCAATTAGCACATTAGATACGCTGATGGATCACGATTGCGCGCATGATATTTGAGTTACGTTTAAGGGTTGACAGAAAATACGTTTAAAGGTTGACAAACACTGGAGTTACGTTTAAGGGTTGACAAAAAGCTTGAGTTACGTTTAAGGGTTGACAAAAACTTAAGTTACGTTTAAGGGTTGACAAAAACTTAAGTTACGTTTAAGCGTTGACAAAAACTTGAGTTAGCTATATATAACTTTACGAGTTGGGTTGCCAAAAATTTGAGTTACTTTAAAGGTTGACAGAAACAAAATTGTGTTAAATAAATTAATAAATTGGTGACCAAAATAACCATAATTTATATCAATTTTGTCTTCTTCTTTTTTTTTTTGGGGGGGGGGAGGGGTATTCACCACATGATTGTCATACTGGGAGGATGATGTATATGTTGAACCAAGTAATGCCATACCATTGAGGATAGTCGAACACGATAAACTATGATTATTTCAACGATTTCCGTTCTGAGTAGAATAGTCTTTCATAGTTATGTCTATACTTCACAGTTAATTGTTTGTCTAATGCTGTGACATCCGTGATCCATAAAGTCCTATTGCTGAACTACCCATTTATCAATGCAAATGTTTAATGGGCTTTATTTTAACTTAGTCGACTCTTTAAGTGGTGATTGTCTCCAAGATAAGCATATTAGATTTTTGTTTTTTACATGTAATCCTCAAGCAGCAGCCACGACCATACTAATGCTTAAAAAGATGACATATGTGCCGTAGAGAAATCGTAAGAAATATCCTTGTTTATTGTAATAAACAAGTTATTACACCAATAAATGCGACTCGTTAAAATGTTTAGTGTCATTAGTTTATTGTTAAGATTTAATGTTTTTTTTCTAGTCTAGGTAATTTTTATTAAATCAAGCGAAAAACAAGTTTTTTTACTTCTATAAAAAGATGAACAAAAATTTGAATATTTGTATATTTATTTTTATCAAATATATTTAAGCTATTACAAACAAATAATATTTTTACTTCCAAAATGAAGAATACAGGTTTACTTCACATTTTCGATTTCCTCTACATTTCAAATGTTCTAATCATATCAGACGTCTATTTTTGTCGAGGGAGAAGGCTGTTGTTGTTATGCTTGGTCTGGAGTAATGTCTACAATTATTGTTCTTTCTATTATCATGTACTGCATTACACTGACAAAGGAAGCATGTTGACAAATGTGAATTTAAAGTAAAAAAGAAGGAAAACCAGCTGCAAGGCTGTTTCTACACATGCGAACATTCTAAGAAACATAGCAGGTTTTTACAGCCCTATCTGTTTAAAAAAGATGTTCGAGAAACCGTTTGACAACAAATCACTCTTTCCCCTATTACAGCAATTTACTGATGATCAAATACTTTTGAAAGATCAAGACTTATGTTGCAAATTTTGAATAAAAAAACCTTATACAGCTAGAGTATCATGACTTTATGGCATATTAATATTTGGTAAAAAGTAAAATCACAAAAATACTTAACTACGAGGAAATTCAAAACGGAAAGCCAACATGATTTCTATCCACATGACGACAAGTTACCATGCTCGGACACCTTTATTGTTTCAAATCTTAAATTCGTTCGTTTAACCTGACAAGGGATCAAATATCACCTTCTGCTCGTGAGGAAGGCATGCTACATGTACGTCAATACCACGGAGAGGTGATTCGATTACGAGAGAAACTTTAAACTCATTATAATTTGACATTTATTATAAAATAAAGAGATCCGGTGTTTCCGTTTTGCATTAATATTCTTTTCTTATGCAATATTTTGTGAATAAATACAAATTATTTCAAGTAATTTTTTGAACTGTCTCACGCTTTCAAATTTATACGAAACTTTCACCACTAACCTATAGCATGAATGTTACATGTATCATTATTTTAAATGATAACTATCACATATTTTACAATATGATAGTTCATAAATGGAAATAAGGTTATACTAAATATGTTCTATTCTTTTAAATATTTCATATTTATAACAACTTGTAATGCTCAGTTTGAGATCATATACAGCACCGGTTAAGAGTTTCAACAGCCGTTTCGACTGTAAGTTTTGAGTTATAGTGTGTTTATCTCTGATCAAAGGTTATTTAGCTTAATAAGCTGAAAACAAATCCAAAGCAAAACAAAGAAAAGACTTTTATCGTTGGACTTATCTTACCTCATGGTACGATTTTAAACGGAAACACTCACTGTATCTTTAGTCATATTTATAATGGCAAATATATCTATTCTGTGGTGTTGTATTTTACCAGAGTAAATAAAAAATAAAATGAAGACTGCAACTAGAAATTTTTTTCCCTTTTGCTTACGCATACACTTTGATTTTTTTAAATATTCATTTGTGACCAAAAGGCTTATTTCGGTAAATTATTTGACACATGTATTTAACATACTGAAGAAAAAACATCTGTATCGATGCATTTTGCGTTAGCTACTATATTGTTTAGTAGCGATTTAGGTTTTATTTGACAATGTTATCTTGACACGATATCCCTTTCTGTATGAATGAAGTATTTAAAGAATTGATACCATATTCTCATAGCGAGTAAAGTTATACTCTGTCGCTTGTTGATTATATAATTGATACCAATGGTCTTTAGAACATTTATTCAGAAAAGCGTGAAACAATCGTTATATATATCAATAAATCTGAATGAATTACTCCCACATAAGTTTTATGACATTGTTGAAGTTTTGTTTACATCATTTACAAATCTGTAATATCAAAACAACATGTAAGGTGCTGTATACTTGAATAAGACAGCATACCATCCTGACCCAAATTGTAACACTTTAATCGGTTGACATATGGTCTTCAAAAATAGAAAAATCTCTTATCATATGTCGTGCTCTTAATTGAACAACTCTCGACAAATATCAAGAAAAAACAATAACAGAGACTTTAATATTATCGATTATATGACATTAGCACATATTATCTTGGAGATGAAACTTTTATTTAACTTTTTTTAGGGGACATTAAATACTATAAATTAAAAGTCAAATTGAACTCTAAATGATGATATTAAGGACAAAACAATATCAAATGTATCATACTGCATCAAAGAATAAAAAGTGCCCTCTACAATAAAAACATCTGTACAGCTTTTAAGATGTTTTATAGAACGGCGTTAGGAACCGTACGGAATAACCTTGTGGAATGGAACAATTAACTTGAAGTCTTGTCTCAAACTATAGTTAAGAGAATTGATAATAAAGCTACATGTATTATCAATCAACAATTTACTGTATATTGGTATATGATTTGTAGGATAAGTCGTTTACATTTTTGCTAAATTTAAATGTTCAATGATATGACCATTAAATGCTGGACGTGAACTATTATTTTTTTTTAATTCCTGCAGTAAGTGAAATTGTACCTCACAACCAAACTTTCTATTTCACCAATTAACAATATCTGTACTTATGTCTGTTGTAAATGTTTTTTCTGTAATTGAAACATAACATTCAATGATGCCACTGCTGATGAGTTCATATACAACCACTGGGTCGATGCTACTGCTGGTGGAGTAATTATTCCCCGAGTGTATAACCAGCCCAGAAGTCAGCACTTCTGTGTTGACATGAATTATTTTTGATATGGACCAGGTCATAATTAACTATTTACAAAACTTTGAATTTTTGAAACACGAATTTAAAGTTTTTTTCTGTCTCAGGAATAGATTACATAATGCGTATTTGACAAAACTTTTAGGAATTTTTGGTCCTCAATGCTCTTCAACTTCGTACTTTATTTTGGCCTTTATAACATTTTTGTATTCGATCATCACTGAATGATAAGTCTTTTCAAAACGAAACGCGTGTCTGGTGCAAATGTAAAATTTTCAATCCTGGTATATTTTACCTTCTGGGGGCCAGTGGAGTGCTGTCTTTGTGATATCCTCCTGATCTTTCCGTAGAACATGTCCTATCCACATCCAGCGTCTTCTCATTATAGTTGTGGCTATATCTTGTTGTTGGCATCTGAAAAGAAGGTTCTCGTTTGAAACTTTTTGTGGCCAAAAGATTCGCAGAATCCTTCTCAAACTTTTGGTATGAAATACAGTCAGCTTCTTTTGGTCGTGTTCTTTCATCCTCCAACATTCTGAACTATACAAAAGAACAGACAAGACACAGCTTCTATAACGTTTGCGTTTGGTGCGGATGGTATATTGTTTTATTTAAGCGTTACTAATCAGCATTTTGTAGACGAATAGCACGTTTGGTGTACAGAATGTTAAGCCTGATATCTATGATGAATATAATTACTGCTTTTTATGTTGTTATTGAATACTAGAGTAGTAGAAGATAACGTTTATATGCTATAAGATATTTATTTGAATGTAATAATTAGTTTTTGGTAGACCGTCGTTATAAAAGACAACTTAATCAATGAGATGAACGTTTGTAAATCTTTGTACCTGAATTCTTCAATCTACTTGTGCACATTTATATTATATGTCATGCACATAAAAAGTAATGGGTCATGCACATGTTCTTCTAAATAATTGATAACCATTTTCTATAGAATCATTGAACATGAAAACCACCAAACAATTAAATTAATAACAACTGTTTGTGGACGGAGTAATATAAGAGGAAACAGCTCTTAAATTATTGTCGTTGAAGGTTCTTTATCAAACATGATTATTGATTTAAATAGTGTCTCTTTTCTTTGAATATGGTACCAACTAATAGTAATACACGATATTTGGCGAGTTCGGCTTATTAAACACGAACAAACAAAAAACAGACATAGTAAAAGTTTACACGGGAAATACAAGTTCAAAGTGACGAACATAAACATTATGCCACAAATGCGTAGTAATTTTTTTAATACCTTTTCGATTGAGAACTCTTTGAATTCAATCGTAACTTTGTTCCGAATGATAAAAGAAATAACTCTGACAGAGGCAATTGATAACATAAGCGCGAAGAAATTGCATTGTCTACGCTGTTATGAAAATGATTCTATATGCGGACTTCAAGTCATTATAACCAGACATGCAGTCAAAATGCAGAACGATTGTTCTCTTGCATTATAGCTTACGACATCTTAGATATCCATGAGATGACAGGACTGTCAGCATTATCAATGTTTTGCTTTTCTAGGTATTAGAGAATCTAACAATATTGTTATGCAAAAATCACATGTTAAATGTACCATGAAAGAACAATGTGTTAACCCAACATAAGTCAATATAATTCAATAAAACACTACTATATCTAGAGACTAAGTAGAATGTACGGAACGGTCAACATCATAAAAAAAACCAATAATTTTTATGAAATAAAATCTATCACATGCTCAAAAGACAGTACTTTGATAAATGACATTAATATCATATTTAAATTTTAGCTTCTTCATTTTCTTTAAGCTTACACACTTGTTGTGAATAAGTTATACTGTAGACGTATAAAACCATACCATAGATACATCTATGGTTTTACCATTTGCGTTTCATTTGTAAAGTTAATACATGTTACTACAATATAACCTATATTAGGTACTATGTTGATCGCATTAGCGATACAGATAGTTAGCACTTTCTCCAGAATAATTCCATTTCAGAGATATTTAGTTTTTTGGACGCTTCATTAAAATGCAAATGAATGTGGGACCTTCGTAAAATTTTCAATACCTGTTTTTAAAAGTTTGCAATAGTATCTGATTTTTTATTGATTTTCGTAACATCAACTGTTTCCACTTACAATTCCTTACTAAGTTTAAATTACATTTTAGTAACGCTTTCTATCCGAGTGCATATAATTTATCATCACGACCAAGATGCTAATAGATGTAGTAAAAACTTCTTTTTTTACACAAAACAGCTATAGCACAGCTACATAATTGATTTTATGACTGTTGGAATGTCGTGTTCGATCGACCGATGCTGTGTTTTATGTATTGAATATTGGTAAATTGTGTAACAAGTGACTGTGATGTATTGAGGAACTGAATTTCCTACGGCTAAATCAATATATGAGTCAGATAACGTTGCTATTAGGGTATTCTCAATAGATTAGGGAGGCACCGGTATACACATGTATCTGTCGATGTATACGGTATCATGCAATATAATTGGATCGATACGACCACGTGTATTTCTCTGTCTGTTGAGTAAGGACAATGTGATCTAGGCTCAGTCATGTTTTTGTAAGCATGGGTTGTTTTCTGGTCTGTCAATACTCTTACGCTTACCAATATGCTATATTGTGTAATATCTTAATTGATTCTGAAAAAAAATATCTTCAGAATAAAAGTTTATTTCTTGTTGGTTTTATTCAACGTCAAATGACTAATTGTTTTGTTATCGTATTTCTTTTAATCTTTTCATTCTCTGGCACTAAGATCTACTGACTGATTTCAATAACGTAACGCTTTTGAATACATCTCAAATATGAAAAAAAATGCATCGATTTTTAGCTAATAATCTTAAGAAATCTTTGTTAATGTGTCATTATTGGAGAAATCTTTAAATGTAACCAGTTTGATTTATTGCAGAAATTTAACCTTGTTTCATCGGGCACTTCTAAAAGAGAAAAGAAAATAACAATGTCGCAATCATAAATCCAGTCCAATTAATACAGAAAACTAAATAACATAAAAGAAAAAACTGTCAAAAAAGCATGGAACAATAATATCAAAACCCTATGCAGAATACTATAGAATTGCAACAGCAATACCACCACAAAGGATGAATTGAGGTGCTGCGCATTGATGAATAGTTCCCGTACTAATAACAACCGTCGTGTTCAATCAATTTACAATCCAGTAAAGAAACGGGATTGGGGTTACAACAATCAAAATATTTCCATGGTCCTGCAACACAAATATCCGTCATAAACCAAGATGATGTTAAAATTTCGAAAGGATGGCATCAACTTTACCTATTGGAAACGTTGATACAATAGCTTTCTAGTTAGCAGCAACCCCTATCAAAAAATTTTGATAGAAATCGCAAGCAATGGGATAATGTTTCAAATCAATATGTTGAATATCTTGTTAATAGTTTGGAGGCAACTTCAAATCAGAGTTAACGTTGAAGATATGAAAAATCGAAAATTCCCCCAGTATATATTTTGCCAAATAAGGCTTAGGCAATATATACCTAAATATATCAAACCTCAATTTTTGATATTACTCCACTTTTATAGTCTATAAATCACATAAATGTTGACTACTGGGCTGGTAATAACCTCAGGAATAAAACGTTCTCCAGCAGTGGCATCAACCATATTATGTATGAACATATGTAGAAATTAAAATTTCTCTATATTTATACTCAGATTTTTATCATGAAAGTACTAATTTGCACCAATAATCGTTCTAGATATTAACACTGGCAACTTTAAATGTGTAGTTTTAAGACTGAGTTGGCATTGTCTAAGAGATGATTTAAGGGAAAATACACATTTACAGATCTGGTTCAGTATCAACCTTTCAAAAGAATTGAAATTTGAAATTATTTTTAATTACGTTGGTCTTTTAATTAGTTGGCTATGCGATTTTTTGTTCGTGGAAAAATGTCAATTGTATTCTAGTGGTTCACTATTCCAAGTATTGCTTAGCAACTGTATTTTGCGTCTATTTGTGCTCATCTTTTGTGGATTTAGGTGCAGTTACAGCACAATAGATTATGATGTCTGCAAACAGTTTTTCCCTGGCGGATTATCTGCTTAAAGTAATCAATTTACTCTAAACATTGTAAATGACCATTAAGAATTTCTCCATTACGTAATTTTATTGTGCAGAAAATCAATTTTATGGAGTTAATGGTTGAAATAATGATACTTTGATACACTTTAAATGGCTTTTTCCTGGTTCATTTATGTTCAGTTTCATTACATTTTATGTAATTATCCTGTCAATGTTACGAGTGAATACATATATACGCATTGTTTTAATGGTGGTAAGCCTCTGAGTATAGTCAGTGTATTAGATAACTATGGGTAAACTTGTAATTGGTTCTTTATTTTTCTTTCTGGTACTTAAAATTGCTTAAACCATAAAAAATACATACAAGTAAATAATAATATAGTGTTGTCCAAATGCTTAAAAATTAAAGTTTGTACCAACAAGATAATCATAGGCATTACATAAGATCCACTGCGGGCTGCTACTACATTGAAACCGTCTTTTCTCTTCTTCTTTTTGTTTTCGTCGCGACATTAAATAAAACGAATTAGGAAGCGTACACGAATAAAGGCAACAGTAATTTACCGCTGTTCAAAAATCAGAAATCGATTGAGAAAAAACAAATCCTTGAGTGGGAAGAAGAGAAACAAAAAGCTGGTTGCTTAAAAGATAACAAAGTAATACACTCAGCTCTTAATCTCGGTCGAATTCATGCATTATTTTAGATGGACTGAGCGACATTCAACCTTCTTGGTTAAGTTGAATCACTAAACAAAGTATTTTTTTTTATAAAATCATCCATTTCAATTTACGCCTAGCAATTTTCTTCAACTCTCACTGGAACTCATCTTTCTTTTCCCGCCAATTTTGGTTTTTGCTTTTGTTGTGTTAAACATACTGTATCATTTCTGCTCTATGATTGGCTTATTTATCGTCAAAGTTTTAAAACAAGTAGGATACGTTTCAAGGAATTTGATCAAAGTTTTTTTTTATGGTTGTCACTATGAAAGAATACTTCAAAAACATTGGCCAAGTTTCTTGCTAAAAAAACTTTGACAGTGTTATAAGACCCTTTAAATGTTAAGAAAACAAAAAAAAAACAGAAAATGACTATAATAGACCTTGTTTTAAAACAGAAGCCTTTTCAGTCACTAATTTGTTAGGTGGCTGTCATAGATCTATATGAATTAATATTATTCTATGATTAAATAAAACGTGGAACAAGCAAGGCTAGTTGTAACCTTAATTTGGCAATCGGTGCATGCTTTTTTTCAAAACGGTTGTGTTATATGTTACGATATATTAGTTTTGTCAAAAATGGTTCCATGCAAATAGGACAATCACCTTCTGAAAATTATTATACAAATTAATTCATTTAACCACTATTACTTAAGTATTTCAAGATCACGTAGGGACTATTTGCTAGTGAGTAAAAACGGTATATTCCGTAAAATTTTAAGTCTTATCCTGAACTTTTTTCATGCATCTTTATTACAACTAGTAACTCATTCTGTGGACTCTTCACAACCTTCAAAATGAAACCCCAGTCACATCCGAGAACAAAAAAAAAAAAACTCTGACCCGGGACAATGGTGTCACAGCATTATATACTTTAAAATCAGTTGGAAAGAGCTTGACGCGTTTGGTCGATACGAAGCTCAAATTCGACCTACAAAAGTACTAAGAAACTAGCATTTACTGAACACTTCTAATTAGTTTAAAGATCACTACAACTAAAAAATAAATCATGTTGAACTAAACTTAAATACCAATCAGAACTAATTCAAAGGAAATAGTGTAACGATATCATAAACAGCTTGAGAAAAGCATGACCTTGTGCAATGTCAAAATTTAAATATCAATACGATGAAGACAAACAACATTTTATAGCTGTACAGTAATACATACAAAGTAATGCTTTGTTTTATTGCAAAGAAAATCGTTGTTAGTAAGTACAACACTTGCTTCTTATATCACATAAAATCGACCACTTTTTATCTGAAACAACTAGATATATTTTACCAAATATTATTTCCATTACAATATAATGAAACGAAAATTGCCTTTTTCTCACTTCTCTTGATATATCTTGACTGGTTTGAACTTTTCTATAAATCTACTTATCTTATTTCCCAACTGATCTTGATATGACTAAGTGGTTGACGTTTCTCAAGTTAGAAAATTGTGTTAACAGGTTAGGATACGAATAAGACGAAATGAGAGAATCTGTATTTTGTCATAATAGACATCCAAATCATATTATAACCGTGACATATCTGGACTTAATTCAACTACCAGTGGAAGTTATCATTTACAAAATACAGCTATATCTGTCTTACGACGAACTGGAACAATATTTATGAATGTAATAAAATATGTGAAAAAATCAATGAAACATCAAACAAACAACACAAAGAACCAACAGACATTTATTTGAAAATTTTACAATGTTTATACATTTTTGCTTTTACAGTATTTTACAAGCATGTATATGGGGAACTGAATATTCCGTATTCATGATAAAAGTAATAAAATACGTGTTTTGCTTGTATTGAAAGGTTCTTCTCGACGCTTTAGAGCTTTAAAAAGTATAAACAAATATCTTGAAACAAAAATTTACTTAATGTATCGCTAGTGTGATAGAAGTTTTGCCTCAAAACGACCAAAACGCCCAAAGTCTATTTTGACTTCTTCGTAACATAGACATTAATAAGGATTCGTTTAAAGTAGAGAACAACATAAACGCGTTGAACCTTTGCTTTAATTGTTTTCATTTACGTTCAATATTGTGTGTCATGAATTGGTACACCATATACTTTCTAAATAAACCATGGTGTTTTCCAATAGCACAGCATCGTTCCATGCACACATGATAAACATTGGATGACAAAGGTAACATATTATTCATTCTTTAATGTTTTTGAAGTATATGAAAAAGTTGTTTTAGAAAAGTTGTATTGGCTTGCTCCTACTGAAACACTAAATCCAAATCCAACTTGAGTGATGGAAATTTCATCTTGATTAAATATCACTCGCAAATGCAAATTGGTGTGTTAGATTATTTTATTTAAGTTTTTTTTTTTTGTACAATGCTTTAACCATTTCAACTAAATTGAAATATAAATTGTTCATTTACAAAGCTCTTTCGTAGGACAGCTTTAATAAACACCCTTTCCTCGATCTTGATATCTATATCACTAACGGAAAGCTGAATACTAAAATTTATGATAAAAGAGATGATTTTTCATTTCCTATCGTTAATTATCCATTTTTAGATGGTGACGTTCCATTGTCACCATCTTACGATGTTTATATATCTCAACTTGTACGATTCGCTCGTGTATGTTACAATGTTTTAGATTTTAACGAGAGAAATTTATGTATTACTGAAAAATTATTACACCAGGGTTTTTGATATCACAAACTAGTCAAAACATTTACTAAATTTTATCATCGGTATAAGGACATCATTCGTAAATATAGCTCAACATGCAGACTTCTTATACGTTCAGGTATTTCACATCCATTTTTTTATGGAAATATTCTTTATAAAGCACAAAGGTGTCAGTATTCACCTCAAAAACTAACAAAATCTTTGAATAGACTTATTAAGAAAGGATATAGTTACGATACTCTTGTCAGGTCATTAAAGATTGCATATTTTGGCGTTAATATTGATTCACTTATAGGGTCTTTGCATCGGAACTAAACACATTTATTCAAAAACCAGTTGTTGGCATGACACGGGTTATGTTCTTCTCATATATGTTATGATGGTATGATACTAAATCCCTAACGGGAAGGATTGTGCCTGATGTTCATATGATGAAATCATAATCTTTCAGTCAGTTTAATTGAAGTCTGGAGCTGGCATGTCAGTTAACTGCTAGTAGTCTGTTGTTATTTATGTATTATTGTCATTTTGTTTATTTTCTTTGGTTACATCTTCTGACATTTGACTCGGACTTCTCTTGAACTGAATTTTAATGTGCGTATTGTTATGCGTTTACTTTTCTACATTGACTAGAGGTATAGGGGGAGGGTTGAGATCTCAAAAACATGTTTAACCCCGCCGCATTTTTGCGCCTGTCCAAAGTCAGGAGCCTCTGGCCTTTGTTAGTCTTGTATTTTTTTAATTTTAGTTTCTTGTGTACAATTTGGAAATTAGTATAGCGTTCATTATCACTGAACTAGTATATATTTGTTTAGGGGCCAGCTGAAGGACGCCTCCGGGTGCGGGAATTTCTCGCTACATTGAAGACCTGTTGATGACCTTCTTCTGTTGTTTTTTCTATGGTCGGGTTGTTGTCTTTTTGGCACATTCCCCATTTCAATTCTCAATTTTATTATGGTGTATGTGTTAGCATGATGTAAACGTCCTATAAAGGGTGGAGTTGCTTACTCGCAAACTCAATTAGTATATTATGTCATAGTGCTGCCTTTGTTAATAGTTGCATCTATCCAATTAAAATTCAGTAAAAAGATACCCCAGACAAAGTTGGGATGGCTTGAGTCACACCTATGTTCTCGGAATATAAGTTGACTGTGAAGATCTGTTTGAAAAACAAAACTGAAAGACACAAGGGTTGACTTAAACTTTTCAATATTGGTTCATTTCAATGTACCATTTTTCTAGCAGTACATGTATTTAGATTATATATATCCCAATTGATGCCCCTTGCATTGGTTTGTATATTCATATTTTTACATCACTTGAACACATATAAAATGTATTGACCATTTTGTAGAACATAGGTTTTGGGTTATTTTAAGAACAGCGGTATACTACTGTTGCCTTTATTTAAGACCATACAAATGGTAATTCCTCGTTTTGGGAAAGCTACAGTTATAGTGAACACTATATTCTCTTTGTTTATGATAATATATTCGTATTCTAAATGACATTATATGAAATTAACAAGCAGATCCATCAAGACAGGTACAATATTCTCTGTAGGGATTGTATTACTTTGGTAAACTGTTTTTCAGACAAATTTGTTCTGTTGAATCTTAATTATGACATAAATGAACAGATACTGTTCATCAATCATAATTAGTAGACAAACGAAAGAGTTTCAAGTAAAGAAAAGACGTTGAATACGAAAACTCTCAAATATATTTGATGGACTATTTAGGCTTAAACTTATTGAAGCTAAAGTAACGAAGTTGGAAAGCACTAGTAGGATTATGAAATAGCCAAATTAATGCTCAATCATTTGTTTGCCTTTTTGCATTTTTCAGAAAATGGTGTAGATAACGGAAGGTCAAACTGACATTTAAGATGGATATGCTGGAGGAAGAAGAAGATACGGCCCCTTTCGTCCTCTTCACCCCCGAATCTCTGGCTACCATTCACGCCAATATAAATGATCTTAAGGCGATTAAAAAGGCTGATAAACAGGCGGCTGAAGAGGGAGAGGAGGAGGAATTACCTCACCACGAAGAAGAACCCAAACCAGAACCAAAATTTGAGGCTGGCAAGAAACTACCTAGAGAATTAATTGATGACTTTCCTCCAGAATTCGTCGGTAAACCAATAGAAGACCTTGATGAGTATTATGATCCACATATGGTAAGGAATACATAATTTAAATAACATTAATTGACGTTTACATATATATGTGAAAGTGAGATGTTATGGTAAGATTGCCAATGGATATCATTCCATCGTATACAAGACATTTAAGAAGATTGTACAAACGATCTAATCAATGCTTACACAAAAAACTTGAAACCAACATGGGAGGCAGCAAACAATAAATGGCAAACCACAAAATGTTATGTTCCGGTGAATTAAACATCATGTGTTAACGTTAAATCACCAAACTAATCTAGAACAGCGATATAACAGCTCATTTTTTAGCTCACCTGGCCCGAAGGGCCAAGTGAGCTTTTCTCATCACTTGGCGTCCGGCGTCCGTCGTCGTCCGGCGTCGTCCGGCGTCCGGCGTCCGTCGTCCGTCGTCGTTAACTTTTACAAAAATCTTCTCCTCTGAAACTACTGGGCCAAAGTTAACCAAACTTGGCCACAATCATCATTGGGGTATCTAGTTTAAAAAATGTGTTCGGTTACCCGGCCAACCAACCAAGATGGCCGCCATGGCTAAAAATAGAACATAGGGGTCAAATGCAGTTTTTGGCTTATAACTCTGAAACCGAAGCATTTAGAGCAAATCTGACATGGGGTTAAATTGTTTATTAAGTCAAGATCTATCTGCCCTAAAATTTTCAGACGAATCGGACAACCGGTTGTTGGGTTGCTGCCCCTGAATTGGCAATTTTAAGGAAATTTTGCCGTTATATGGTTATTATCTTGAATATTATTATAGATAGAGATAAACTGTAAACAGCAATAATGTTCAGCAAAGTAAGATCTACAAATAAGTCAACATGACCGAAATGGTCAGTTGACCCATATAGGAGTTATTGCCCTTTATAGTCAATTTTTAACCATTTTTCGTAAATATTAGTAATCTTTTACAAAAATTTTCTCCTCTGAAACCACTGGGCCAAATTTATCCAAACTTGGCCACAATTATCTTTGGGGTATCTAGTTTAAAAAATGTGTCCAGGGACCCGGCCAACCAACCAAGATGGCCGCCATGGCTAAAAATAGAACATAGGGGTAAAATGCAGTTTTTGGCTTATAACTTAAAAACCAAAGCATTAAGAGCAAATCTGACTATTAGAAAATTGTTTATCAGGTCAAGATCTATCTACCCTGAAATTTTCAGATGAATCTGACAACCTGTTGTTGGGTTGCTGCCCCTGAATTGGTAATTTTAAGGAAATTTTACTGTTTTTGGTTATTATCTTGAAAATTATTAAAGATAGAAATAAACTGTAAACAGCAATAATGTTCAGCAAAGTAAGATTTACAAATAAGTCAACATTACCGAAATGGTCAGTTGACCCATATAGGAGTTATTGCCCTTTATAGTCCATTTTTAACCATTTTTCGTAAATCTTAGTAATCTTTTACAAAAATCTTCTCCTCTGAAACTACTGGGCCAAATTAATCCAAACTTATCCACAATCATCTTTTGGGTATCTAGTTTAAAAAATGTGTCCGATGACCCGGCCATCCAACCAAGATGGCCGCCATGGCTAAAAATAGAAGATAGGGGTAAAATGCAGTTTTTGGCTTATAACTCAAAAACCAAAGCCTTTAGAGCAAATCTGACAGGGGGATAAATTGTTTATCAGGTCAAGATCTATCTGCCCTGAAATTTTCAGATAAATCGGACAACCCGTTGTTGGGTTCCTGCCCCTGAATTGGTAATTTTAAGGAAATTTTACTGTTTTTGGTTATTATCTTGAAAATTATTATAGATAGAAATAAACTGTAAACAGCAATAATGTTCAGCAAAGTAAGATTTACAAATAAGTCAACATGACCGAATGGTCAATTGACCCCCTAAGGAGTTATTGTCCTTTATAGTCAATTTTCAACAATTTTTATAAAATTTGTAAATTTTTACTAACATTTTCCACTGAAACTACTGGGCCAACTTCATTATAGATAGAGATAATTGTAAGCTGCAAGGATGTTCAGTAAAGTAAGATGTACAAACACATCACCATCACCAAAGTACAATTTTGTCATGAATCCATCTGCTTCCTTTGTTTAATAGTCACATAGACCAAGGTGAGCGACACAGGCTCTTTAGAGCCTCTAGTTTTTACATACGATCAACTTTTTAAACATTAGAAAGTACGGGATTGATTCATAAGATTGTCTTCAAGCACAAAACACAATTAACAAAATGACAAAAAGAAAAAGTATCTACACTTGGTCGTTTCATATTATTTATTTTTTTCTATTTCAGACATTTTGTGTGATAGGAAAAGACAAAAGCATATACCGATTTAGTGCTACAAATGCCCTGTTTCTCCTGAGTCCTTTCAACCCTTTTAGAAGAATAGCTTTATATTTATTAGTTCATCCATATCCTTTTTAAAATCGCATAAAAAAAACGGAACAACAAAAGAATATAGTCATAAGCATATTGATTATTTAATTACGTTACGATTGTATCTGATTCAATAGATGATATAAGAAGATTTGGTATGTGTGCCAATGGGACAACTCTCCATCCTAGTCACACTATGTTAAAAGTAAACAATTATAGGTCAAAGTACGGTCTTCAACACGGAGTCTTGGCTAATATCGAACACCGAGCTAAATAAAGGGCCCCAACATGACAAGTGTTAAACAATTCAAACAGGAGCCTAGATCCTGAAATAAATAGCCGTCTTTTTACAAGGTTGCAATCAATTCCATTTGATATCGAGGAAATGTTTTAGCAGAAAGCAGAGTCATCACAATTTCTCTTAAAAACATGAAGAAAAAAAACACTGCGAGACTTGGAGCGGATTAATCACTTTAACTCTTTGTCAAAATTTCAAATGAAAGTTTCCGAAACATTATATTCATTGGATACAGCAGCTAATTTAACATCCCAATGCTTTATATGATTAATTTAGATACAAAACAATTTGAAAGATTTCTAGCGCATTGTATAAAGCGTTAGGAACGACCTGATCTAATAGTATTGTATATGTTGTATTATATCACTTCGATCAATGCAAACTTACACAGTCGTACGATATTTGAGTTGACATTTAACTGAGTGAGACGCATTCTTAGCTAATATAGTTTATCATATTTGGAATCAAGTCTACCAATATCGATTTCCTTTAGGATGACGCTATAAATAAACCAGTCGTTAACTTTAAATAGAGGTTGCGTCAAGGAAACCGATATCATCGCTGAAACTTAATAATGCCTGAACGACCTAGCAAATAAAAAATACAATTTTAATCTATTTTTCCAATACATTTTAACATAAATTCTTAGTGATGAATGCAGTTGTAATTTTGATATTAATTACAAAGCACAACTTAGTATAACCTAGATGAAAACAAGGGTTAAAAGGATTTTTATTCTCTTTCATATGTCAAAAAGGAATAAATATTATAAAAATCCACAATCTCAAATTTCATCCGTCAAAGAAGGCTAAGTGAAAAAGTGAAACTACTAATATGAGAGATGACATATTATTATATAGTTTTTATTGATTTTTGTATTTTGATTACGTTTTCATTTTCCCTTGGAGAACACTGTTTGCCATTATGATACGTTTCAAGTACAAACAATAACTTGGAAATGAGTATGCATTGTCCTACAACTCCTACAAATATGTTCCTTTTTCATAATATATATATAGATATAGTTTCACTGTAGAATTCCGCATATGTTTGCATACTTTATACATATTTTCAGGTGATGACGGATTTTTATTATATATATGTACATGTGATGCTGAAAAACACGTAAATCACGTATGGTCTAACACATACTTTGGACAGTTCATCATTCATTTCTGCCATTTCAAAACGTCTATGAAATGCATTTGCTTATCAAACGTGTTAATATGTATTGATCATTGAATTGTATATTATAGAATACTTTTTAGTGATGAAATAATTATTGCTCCTTGAATATTTTCATTTTTTAGGGATGGGTGATTTTCAAAATGCGTTGAGATGGTGTGTTAATATACCCGAACTCTTTAAAGAGCAAATAAAGAAAACTTTACTGTATAGTCAAGAAAAAAAATTTCATTGATGTATGACTTTCTTTTGAATGATTTCCTTAACTTTTTTACTCTGTTTAATGCCCTTGTGATTATAACCATTATTGTTAACTGTGTCTTCATGGCCATGCCGGAGGATAAAAAGTACGGAGATTATATTGAGTAAGTATTATATTTTTCTAAATATTTGCACTTCCTAAAAATAGAAACTGGGGATACCAAGGGGCGATTTAAACAATCGCACTACCAGTTGCACACAAACAAAATCATTTGAAGCATGTATACATACACATACCAAAAGATGACAAATTTGACAAAATATTGAGTGATAATTAGGGGATGGAGAGCGAAAACTTTCAAAACGTCTGAATTGGGATGTTTCATCGAATATTTTTATGTGATTATGGAAAAAAGATTGAACATTGGAGTTTTAAAAAGTTGAAAAGAAAAAGCAACAAAAACATGCTTGTTTGTCATCTTGGTTATAGGCTAGATGGGAAATGTTATGACGCAAATATTTATCAAAGGTACAAGGATTATAATTTAATACGCCAGACGCGCGTTTCGTCTACACAAGACTCATCAGTGACACTCAGATCAAAATAGTTATACAGCCAAACAAGTACAAAGCTGAAGAGCATTGAGGACCCAAAATTTTTGTAACAGATAATTTATAAAAATGACCATATAATTGATATTCATGTCAACCCCGAAGTGCTGACAACTGGGCAAAATCTGTCTTTTGCTTAATTTAAATTTGGTTTGTTATTGTTCGTTTGGCCTATAACTGTACATGGGGTCAATGAATTTTGAAGCGAAATGAATTTTGATATATCGGGCAACTGTAAAACAAGCAAGTTTGCTTGAACTAGATTAAGAAATGTTTCCAATGGACACAATGTAATACCTACTGTTAATATTGACAATGGAAGTTTACGATTATTAGCTGATACAGAAGTCATATAGTTATTTCATATTAAAATATTAATAAATCATTTAGTGTTATTCGGAATGATTTTAATAATATGTATATCTGATACAAAAATGTATTTAATGATATTTTGATGATTGTTTTCTATGATATATAGGTAATATAGCGTTTAATAAGTGTCACATGGGTCACCGTTGCAGTCATACACAACGTAGATTTGATATTGTTTGCCAAATATAAATACTATGTGAATACCAAAGAAATGATATTGGTGATAACGTTCATAAGTGATTGTCTGGTTTTTAAAAGTTTGCAGACATACAATCTGTGGTATGATTGCCAATAAGTCAAGTATCAGTAAAGACAAATATGAAAATAATTACAATTTTCAGTAGAGACATTTTGGTTTTAAAAATATAAACGAGGAAAGTTGAATATTAATTAACACACCGACCATGCATCTTTTAAGAGTGAATTGGGCTATTTGGTCAAAAATAAGACGCATTGATGTTTTAAAATGTTGTTTCTATATGTTATTGAACCTTTTTTGTACTTTATTACACGCAGATTACATACGATGAATGATCAATAATTTTAGATTTCAATAGCATGGTTCCTACTGTACTTGTGAGTGTATTTCCAGAACCGCTAGGATATCACTGCGTTTACATATTATTTTATTTTTACAAATTTTAAGGCGTGTTAAAAGGCAGTCTGAGATTTAGAATTCTGAAACGAGGAATATCTAAAGCTGAAGTTAATAGACATAAGAAAAAGTGGTATGAGTGCCAATGAGACAACTCTCCATCCAAGTCACAATTTGTAAAATAAATCCATTAAAGGTCAAAGTACCGTCTCCAACAATGAGCCTTGGCTCACACCGAGCAGTAAGCTATAAAGGGCTACACAAATGACTATTATAAAACCATTCAAACGAGAAAACCAACGTTATAATCTATAAGAAAAACGAGAAACGGGTAACATTTATGAACCACATCAACAAACGACAACCACTGAACATCAGATTCCTGACTTAGGACAGATGCAAACAAATACAGAAGGTTTTAACGTTTCAAAAGCACATTGCTAGTCATGAAATACACATATAGAATGTAATATTACGGCAATCGGATGGACGTTTCTAAATATCATTATGTCTAAGATTACGGTTACTAAAACAAGCATAAGAACGTGTTGTCTCTTCTCATTTCAGATATGTGTTTACAGGAATTTATACAATAGAAGCAGTTGTTAAAATTACAGCAAGAGGTTTTATTCTTAAACCTTTCACGTACCTTAGAGATTTGTGGAATTGGTTAGATTTTACTGTTATATCTTTAGCGTAAGTAAGCTTTGTATACCTCTGCGTGACGAATTTTCTCGCTAGGTTGAAGACCTATTTGTGGTCCCGGATTTTTTTCTGCAGTATGGTCGGGTTGTTGTCTCTTTGACACATTCCACGTTTTTGTTCTCAATTTTATATATAAATGAAGGTCCTCATGATTAAGTAGATGAAAGTAAAACTGTTTCTTCTTAAAAAACAAAGAATATTTACTTTATTTTGCTTAATAATGTTATATTTATCTTAATTGTAAATATAATTATTATAAGTATTCAATACAATATTTTAGTTTTAACTATTCTATTTCAAGTTTAACAATTGACAAAAAAGAATTTGAATATTTTTTCGAGATTTTTTTTAATGATAATAAAGAACACTTTAGTGACAGTATTTATAGATTAAAACGTGTTTTTTTTTTAAATGTTGATAGAGACACCACAAGCATTCACGTTCTCTCACATGTACATGTAGCAGGGCAGAAAAGTTTTACTTACGTACAGTTAAAATTAATGGTGCAAATATATTTCACTTATCGCGTGTAATTATCAGAATATTTATAAAAAAAAAAAATATATGCCTTATGTTATTCACATGGTATGTATGTACAAGTTGTTGATATATTTCATATCCTTATAAAATTATATCTTGAGCTTAGATTATTGTGTGATAATCCATGTATCTATATATCCTGCTGTTCAAGTGCATGTGTATGTAATAATAAAATATGTTTTGTTATCATATTTATCATAAGTTTGTCTAATATTATACTTATTTATAATTATGTTTGAATTGATTGTTATTTTACTTCTTCTGTACACTTTTGATGCAATATTTTCCCCTATTTTTTAAATTTTAAATGAGTAAAAGTTTACTAAGTAATGATGCATACTTTCTTACATGATTCGGTCTTTGTCTATTCATGATATTCAGGACGATAAAAATGACATCAGTTGTGAAGCCTTTATTCAAATATTAACCGTGAAATATTTGTGTCCATTGTGCCATCAACAACTGGATGTGAACTCAGGTGGTCGAGAATGTTAACAGTTCCTGCTCCACTCGATTCTGACATGTGACCTTAATTGATATACATTTTGTACTCTTAGAAAATAAGATTTTATTACATGTGTATCATTAAACAGTCTATTAAGCACAATGGATTCTGTCCAGCTGCAACTTTTGTAGTCTATTTCCACAGTTTAGTATTACAGTCATAAATATCACAATTTTATCTACAATCATTTCATATATTACTGTCGCTGTACTTGTTAACTAATTCGATGGAAGCTGTGATACTGTTTACGAAACAAAGCAAGGACGAAGAAGAGAGCCTCTTATGCTTTATATTATTTTTCTTCTATCATAAAAGCTTTTAACCTTACTGCACATAGGTGGATCCAGGGGGGCGGTGGACCCGGGTCCCCTTTTTGTGGCAAAATGTGGTTGATTATATATGTAATCACTAAAACATGACTAGAGTATGCCATTTCTGGATCCGCCACTTTTGCACTTTCAACTTGTTTTTTTTTTAATAGACTCAAATTACTCAAATATATTGGAGATACGACTTGTTTGTCGCTGTCCAAATTTTATACATTGTTGTTGCGGTTTCCAGTCACCCTTTACAGCATGTAGTATACAAATTTGCGCATGTATTCTTTCTTTGTTTTGTAGTTTATTTGTTATGTATGAATTTTTATTATAAGCATATAAATCATTTTGTAAAATCACTGGCAGTTTATTCATTTTTTTTAAATCTCTAAAATTTGTATCTAAATGTTACGTCGCTGAAAATGTCACAATACTTTGTATTTTCTTTGAGTCGAGACATTCTGTGATATCTAATGCTATTTCGACGCATTTACTCAAACTTTCTTTTTTGCCTTTTCGTCACTTTCTGGAATATTTCTTTATTGAATATTTCTTTGTCTCCAAAAGGAACTCTGAACTAAAAGCTGTGCTTGTGGACTGCGCCATGTGCCATATATGTTTTTTTTCAAATAAAGCTTTATATTAGATTTACACATGACTTTGATACAATCTTTTGAAAGTCACGTGTCATCTTTTTATAAATGTTCACTTTACAATTGTAAAATCTCATATTGTTGAAGAATAGTCTAAATCATTTGTTTTATATTGAATTAAGCAAAATTTAAAATTTATATTTCAGTCATTTTGTAAAATTCTGGATAAAAATAGGAAATTTGACAAAATCATAAAACATTTTTTTTGTTTCTAACTCTTGAAATAAAATCTTGGATTTTAGTAAATATTTTATTTTTGATATTTAAAGTAGAACATTCACACAGATGGTTTAGTTATTTATGTTCTTCCTTATTAGCACAACCTAATTTTGTTTCAGATATGTTACCATGTTGCTTCCAAAGGACCTAATAGGTAACCTTGCCGCCATTAGAACATTTCGTGTACTTAGAGCTCTTAAAACAGTGGCTGTAGTACCAGGTATTTGTTTTGTGTCTGACAAAAAAAATAAAATATGAAGCATAATCGTTATTTCAGATATATAACCATGGGTGTTGACCTAGGTAACCTTTCAGCACTTCGAACATTTCGAGTTCTCCGAGCTCTTAAGACTGTTGCCGTGATACCAGGTATGAAAAGATTATCTGCATCTTAAAATGTGCAAAAACACATCAAATTGGTTTTCTTAGAAAAGATATTTTCTAACAATTCAAAAAAAGAATTGATTTGAAATGAATGATGTGAACTTTGCACATTTTATGACTCAGATGTGTGATTGCACCAACAGTTAGCGTTTGCAAATTCATATCCTAATAACAACGCCTAATTTGTAGAACAGCACCAAAAGTAGATTTATATTATTTACTAAATACCACGGCATGCATGAAATTTCTTTCACTAACAGTTTGCTTAACAGATAACGGAAAACATAGTTACTAGTAATACTTATTTTAACTTTTAAATGTTTGTTTTTGAAACACAATATACACAATTTCACATTATTATTATTTTGCTGTTTTCATTTGAAATTCATATCTGATGAATGGTTTTAACGCAAATTTGACTTTATTTGATTGAACTGTTAAAGAAGAAGTAGTGTCCCTGTACCTTTTAATCGTATTGTACACTTTGTTCCGTTGCACGTTTATAACATGTTATCTTAACTAATCCCATATTTAACCATACACAGAATAAAAGAAATTTGTCAAATAAATCCAAGTCTCATTGGAAACTTTATTGATATGAATACAAGTAATGAAATGCGTTCCACTTATGATTCTGAGATTGATATTGTTGACATTTTTCTCTGTACAAACTGAAAAAAATAAATTAATGTAATAAACCACAAATTCGGTTCGCTTCACTGTGATCAGTTTTACTGGAATCGACAAAACAAATTTAATTATTGATATTTGAAATGTGAACATATTTAAACTAACCGCTAAAAAATATCAATGAAATGAAATAAAACTTGCGACGGATCCCTATGATCTTTGACCATATATATATTTGTTGTTTTAAATGACCTTGAATTCTATAGGATTTCTTCATGTTAGTAGTATAATGGATTTAATTATTTTCGTGGATATTTAAATTCCTGGAAGTTATGACAAAACCAGCATAAACCAGCAGACAATGTGTTCTTGATTTACCTATATCCACGAAAATGAGTACCCAACGAATAATACTAAATTCACAGTTGGTCATCTGAAACCATGATGTGTTGGTAATCTTTTATAGAAATGTTACATGTCATCAAACTGACTTGGGCCTATTTTGAAACAGTGTCATTGTTCTATCTGTAAAGGTTCAGAGATTTTATCTGTGTTCTCTTAGAAATCCTCATTAATCCATATAGTCATTTGTATTGTTTACACTCAGTAAGGTTTCTTCGTTAATATATGAAAGTTAATATATGAAATATTCACATAGTTTCTATTGATTTGTTTAAACGTGCAATATATGACAGTACCAATAAAAACAAAATTATATAAACTGAGTATAAAAAGTTTAGCAATAAGTATTTATGGTTTCATATTTTAAATGAAATATTATTTTAGATATATTGTATCAACATTAAATATGCTTAAGACAATTAAAATAATCATGCCTTAATGCAATATTTATTACTTAATTAATAGTCCTTTTTATCTGAAACAAATACAGGTGATGAACTTGACTGTCTTTAAAGCAATCATGTTGTATAAAAGTTAAAACTGTATCTCCCTTCAATTCGAAATTTTGTGTTCTTTGTGTTTACGCGCTGTTGCTAGTTTTTGCCAGGTTATAAGCCAGACAATGTTCGGGTGAATAGCAATGATGCACGACATATGAACAAAGGCTAAGTTATCGTTAATTTTAATCATTTTTAGCTCACCTGGCCCAAAGGGCCAAGTGAGCTTTTCTCATCACTTGGCGTTCGTCGTCCGTCGTCCGTCGTCGTCCGTCGTCGTCGTCGTCGTCGTTAACTTTTTACATTTTGAACTTCTTCTGGAGAACCACTGAATGGAATAAAACCAAACATGGCATGAATGTTCCTTATAAGGTGCTGACCAAGTTTTGTTACTTTGTAGCCGATCCATCATCCAAGATGGCCGCCAGCGGGGGATTTAGTTTAAAATAGGACCCTATAGGAAATGCATACAAATGACTTCTTTTAGAGAACCACTCAATGGAATGCAACCAAACATGGCATGAATGTTCCTTATAAAGTGCTGACCAAGTGTTGTTACTTTGTAGCGGATCCATTATCCAAGATGGCCGCCAGCGGGGGACTTAGTTTAACATTGGACCCTATGGGAAATGCATACAAATGATTTCTTTTAGAGAACTACTGAATGGAATAAAACCAAACATGGCATGAACGTTCCCTATGAGGTGCTGACCAAGTGTTGTTACTTTGTTGCAGATCCATCATCCAAGATGGCCGCCAGCGGGGGACTTAGTTTAACATAGGACCCTATGGGAAATGCATACAAATGACTTCTTTTAGATAACCACTGAATGGAATGAAACCAAACATGGCATGAATGTTCCTTATAAGGTGCTGACCAAGTGTTGTTACTTTGTAGCGGATCTTTATATATTTCTAGATTTACTCGAATTTTCAGAGTCGCGAGATCAATCTTACCGAAAATTTACTTTTCAAGCTAAATAAGTATACACAATTATTATTGTTTTTTAATATCATTATATAATGCACAAATAATTTAGTTAAACGAGTCACAGGCGCTTAGGGTATAGACTATTAAAAGAGGGTCCATTCCCTCAATCGCATGTGAAACAATTTGAAGGAATTTATAAATAATTGTTCATGCGAAGCTGTAAAATAAAATCGTTTCCATAATCATGGCACCAGTAGATTCATTGAAAATCTCTATTTGCAGGGTTGAAAACCATTGTGGGTGCCTTACTCGAGGCCGTTAGACGGCTACGTGATGTCATTATACTTTCAATCTTTATGTTATCCATTTTTGCCTTGATTGGAATGCAACTTTACATGGGAGCATTGCGTCATAAATGTGTAAAATTGGCTTTAAACGAAAGCGGTGCACAAAACACGAACATGAGTAATACTGAATGGTTTGATTGGGTGATGGACGAAGGTATGTTTCTCCTCTCTTCCAATTTAAAAAAAAAAATGTTTCAATTAATAGTAATATTATCTTAGAGGTCTGAAGACAAAACAGGAAGTTGTGTTAACATTTTCAGATTTAAAGTTCAAAATACAAGTAGCTACTTTGTGAATTGAAAATTTCAATCAGTAACTAATTATTTGTTTGTTTGAAAAAGTGCCACAACGTCATTTAATACTCGCTATAAGAACTCAGTAAAACTTTCAGTAACTCTGAGTCCATTTATTATTTAATATTTAATATGTAAATATAACTATGTACATTTAATGTAAAAATATAATTATTAAGAAATAAATATTTAACTTTCAAGAATATATCAATTAAATTGCGTGCGTTTATAGCCTGTTTCGGTTATATTGGCACTAAAGAGCAATTTGAAATGAAGTCTTTAACTGATTTTATTTTTAGAACACTGGGAGGTTAAAGCCGGTGATGAGTTTACAATGTGCGGAAATGACACCGGTGCTGGGTATGTGATATTGGAGTAATTCCTTTAAAATTATAATTTACATATACTTGCCAATGAGACAATTTGTCACAAGAGACCAAATGACATAGAAATGAACACATATAAGTCACCGTACGGCCTTAAAATAATAGGAAACCCAATACCATTTAGCTTTTTTTGTCTCCAAAATCAAAGTTCAAAGCGGAAATTTTGTTTCACGTAAGAATGCGAATATAAATCATAACAAAAGAAAATCAGACACATCAGTCATCCGAAAAAAATAAAATAGAAAATGTAGTTATTTATTCTTTAATCAATAAAATCAATTAGGTGTATTTCTGTTATTGTTTTTAGAAAGTGCAAAGACGGATACAGATGTATGAATGGCACACATTCGAATCCAAACTACAACTACACTCATTATGACAACTTTGGAGTGTCACTGCTGTTATCCTTTAGACTGATGACGCAAGATTACTGGGAAAATTTATACCAACTGGTAAGTTTCATTCATTGATCTGCCTTGATTAACTCAAGTACTATTTCATTAATAGAAGTTCTAAAATTTCTCAGACAAAGTTGACCATTGATGGATTTAGCTATTTTCGGTCATACAGATTTTCAACTGTTTCACTTCTTATACGTCATTGGCTTCAAATATTCGACCTTTAGCATTCCTGACGAATGTGAATCCAGAAATGCGCTTTGGACGGAGGCATGAATTTTATAAGTGTTGTTTTCATTTTTTAATCATTTCAATATCTCATTATTATTTTTAGTTATTTTAAAATATATAGAATCAAACTTACTAGTATTTATAACAAAACAATACGAAAGGGGTTTTGAGTATGCTATTGACCAATGGTCAAGAGAAAGTTTCATTTTTTTGCTGTGTTGAAGATCTATTGGTTGCCTTCGAATGTTTTTTTGTTCCTAGGTAGGGTTGTTGTCTCTTTCACACATTCCCCATTTCCATTCTATTAAAAAGACATTAACTCATTTTTACTTATATTGTAGATTTTGCGAGCACAAGGTCCTTGGTATTGTTTATATTTCATGATAGTGATATTCCTAGGATCGTTTTATCTCGTCAATTTGATTTTAGCTATAGTAGCTATGTCGTACGACGAAACCCAGAAGCAAGATCAAGCGGATGCAGAAGAAGAAGAAGAAGGGAAAAGGGTAAAAATCAATACGATTCTCTCCTTAAAATCAATTGATTTTCATGCGGTTATCAACAAATTATATTACACAACTCAAAATATGGGAGAGGGTTTAGCCACAGCAGTGAGTGAAAATAGGGTGTTCGTTATCGAAATATAATTATACTTTTTGTCATAAAAACGATCTTCTTTCAGTTTTTTGTATTGTTTTAAAGTATGCCAATCTTGGCAGTGTATAAAACGAAGTCCATACAGTTGTATGGACAAATGCATTAGAAAGACTCAGTTGAAAAATATCTAAAATTCAAGGTAACAAAGATAATAAATTGTTACGAAATTTTATTCACATTTCTCAGAAATACCAAGCTTCTCAAATACAGAAAAAGATTGATCAGGTATCTCATTCTTTATACAAATAATTGATATTAACAAGCTCGTTAATTAACTGGTTTTGAATTATCATGGTTTGCAGGCTTAAGTAATTTAATGCTGTATTAAACTATTGCTTTAAAACTGTATTGATGATAGCTTTAATTTGCTGCTTCGTTTTAACCCAATGAGAGGTTTACCATAAGTTTACCATAGGTTGATTGACAGTTCCGATGTTTTTTAAATGATGCAGTATCATCTGTTTTAATCTTTAAAGACTCTGCTTTAACCTTCATCGTTGATTGTCATTGGAAATTAACGTGATTGTTTGCAGTTCATTTGTCCGTTATTTTTGAGAAATTCGTTCGTCTTATATTTAATGTTTTAATCATTTAAAATTAAAGGATGCCAGTTTATTACATACGGTAAGTTGTGGGTAAGGCGTTTGAACCCATCTATCCATTCACTTGCTTATAAACCTTTCACGTGATCTACCACGTGGTATGTATCTTAAACTAGTTCCCACAACATGGTTTGCTTCTTCAGTTTTAACATATTAATAATTCACTATTAACAGTTTACTTTGAAATAATGTATGATAAGATAGTCTTATTGTTTCGCTCACATGGGCTTTTGTTATTGCTTGATGTTAGCTTCAAGTATAATCCATTCATTTAGAAAATGTTCAACATATTAACAATTTCTGGAAACAATGGTTTATTTAAACTTTCAATAAACATCATATGACTATAAAATTTAACGTTTATTCGTTTTGCTTCAATTGCAATTGGTTTTTCAAATACATATGGTTATGTATCAACAAATTTGTCCTTTTTTGTATTGTTTCATTGTCTCATTGACATATAGCCAGCTTCTAATTAAACAGAATACTAACACAAAAATATGTAATTCATAAACTGCAATTTCACAGTTTACCATATTAACATAATCTAAGCTATATTTTATACATATATCGTACCTAATAAAATGAGATGTAGTATGATTGCCAATGGTACACTTATCCATAAATAACATTAAGTATTTAGAAAAAATACTATGTAAAGGAAGTGGACATTGCTAAATCAGTCTTCTACGCATGTATTAGTTAGTTGTTCAAAAACTTTTTAAAATGTTTTTTTATATCATGGAATTAATTCTTTTGTAACGACCTTTTTAGATACAGTAATATAATTCTGTTTTTATATTAGTATTAATCGCATATTTTTATATTTTAAACGAAATGCAATCAAGTGACCATCACATTGTGTATGAATCGTGGAAATCAAACTTTATACACATTGGTCAAGATAGTCAACTACTATGATCAATATCATTTGCGATATTTTTTAAGCACAATCGTTTGTACGAAGTATACAAACATTGCAAACAAATAGCGGTTCGTGTTGCATTCATTAGGAATGTGTTGCTTCCTATATTCTACACGAAAGCATAATTAAGTCAGAATCAAATGATTCGTCTTTCAGCCAATAAAAGAACAGCATATATTGTAAATATCATAGGCTAAAATATGACGTCCCTAAGTATTGTGTATTTGGATATATTGTCTTGTTTCTACTTTTATTTCCCGGATTTGTATTGTGGTTTTAATATGTCTGGAAGTTGACTGCTATCTTGGGCCATTTTGTCCTCGAAGTAACGTTTCGATTTAAAAAGATCACACGTAACTACGTTTTTGACCATTTTTAGGCGGGCATACTTTGGTAACGTTTAAAAAATAAGTCATATGAATGAGATACTGTAAATTAAAAATAAATTGTAATTTGATTTTGAAATGGGATATTGTATAAGATAAATGCAGATTAAATTGGCTCTACCTCTTTACAAAATTGAAACAAATTTATGAAAGGATTGTACATATTTTTATCGATATTAGCTGCCAATCTCTCTTTCTTTCCATACACCTGATTTCATGCTAAAAATTGAAGTGTAAATAAAATTAGAAAGTATTATTGAATGTTATTTTGTTCTAATTTAGTATGTATATGCAATAAAGTAAACGTAAAATTAATCAATTTTGTTATCAAATAATTATCCCTCTAATGCATTTAGCTTGAACAAGAAAGACATGAACATGACAAGAGAGAGCTGATTGAGATGCTAACAAAGGAGCCGTCAGATATTACAGGCAGTTTACATGATATAAATGACGACGAATCTATCAAGTCAGAGAAGCCAACTGCAGTCGAAAATCATTTAAGTGTAACGAAGGTAACTGCTAGATGTCTTTTACGACTGTATGTGTTTATTACTCAAGGCGAGTTCTCAATGACTATGTGATTGTATGTTCTGCTATAGCCTAAGTCGAAAATCATTTAAGTGTAACGAAGGTAACTGCTAGATGTCTTTTAAGACTGTACGTGTTTATTACTCAAGGCGAGTTCTCAATGACTATGTAATTGTATGTTCTGCTATAGCCTAAGTCGAAAATCATTTAAGTGTATCGAAGGTAACTGCTATATGTGTTTTTACGACTGTGTATTCACTACTTGACGAAGTCTTGACGACTTATGTTATTGTGTGTTCTGCTATAGCCGAAGTCGAAAATCATTTAAGTGTATCGAAGGTAAATGCTATGTGTGTTTTTGCGATTGATGTTCACTACTTGACAAAGTCTTATCGACTTATGTAATTGTTTGTTCTATAGCCTTAGTCAAAAATCATTAAAGTGTCTCGAAGATTATATATGTGTTTTTAAGACTGTGTGTGTTCACTACTTGACGAAGATTTAGCGACTTATTTAATTGTGTGTTCTGCTATAGCTTACATAAAAAATGTATATTTTGAAATTTATTAGTCATTGAAACACATTCAAAACTTTGAAATTAAATGCTTCGCAATACCGTTTAAATGTTATTACATACAGTGATACGTATCGCATTTGCTGAGTTTATATCCTAATAAACTCGTTGATATATAGGTGACTAAATAGTTATGTTTTAAACATATTGAATATCTACATAATAAACAGAAAAATACTGTGTTGATTAATCTATTCGCAAAGATGTCATTTCTGCTTATGGTAGCTTTTTGTTGCAAGAGAGCTTGCTTCAAATGCAGAATGTTTATTGTTGCTTTTGATTTTGTAGAAGATTACCATTTGATAGAAACATGCAATGTCTGTAAAAGATATTTGAGAAATGAAGCTTCATTCCATCTTTATGTTTATATGATTGTCCTTTTAAGTATTCAATAATAAGTCATTTCCCTTTTTCAGCTTAAACTGATTTGAGTTTCTAACATTTTGTAGTTCTTTGGCACCACAGTTATAATTATCATGATAGTAGTCGAATGGATTAATAAGTGTTAATGAAAATATCAATTCAAGAGTTTTTCTAGATAAATGTTTTCTTACAGTTGATATATATAGATTCTTGATTTTTTTTTTTCAATTCAAACTAATTTTAACTATTCCCGAAGTGTTTGTTATTCTATTTTTATATTCAAAAGTATTTTCTCAGTTCTACATTGGTTAAAAGTCAACAAACGCAACCCAACTACCTGACTATCCTTTCGTTTTTCGGGTATGCTTTTGTGATGTCACAAAAAAAGCAAAACTGTCTGATGACATCTGGAAAGCACACATTTTTGTAGATTATTGAAAAAGAGATTGTGCCTTTGCAACATAATTTAACAAAATTATCCATGGATATGATATTACAATAGCATTGAAATTTCAGAAACCAAATGGTTCCAGCCGCTTTTCATTTTATAGTCTACTCTGTAGAGTTATATATGCATTTCTTTTATCGAAAGATTTTATTTAATTTTCATAATGTTACTATATGTAAAATATTCCTATAATTAGACGAATTAAACATGTACCTCGCGCGTTCATTTGTATATCCATAATAGTTTGAGAACAATTATTTGCATGTTTAGATGCATTATACCTATCATTCATTATATTAAGCTTTAGAATATATTAAGTTAGTGATCATTTATGTAGCTTACAGTTTATTCCTATCCAAAATTACACACTAAATAATATTATGGTTAGCACGAAACATCTTAACGATATTTTTAATGATTACGGGTGTGCATAGTTGTCTAAAAGGATTAAATGCTAGGGTTTTTTTTAAACTATTTTTTCTTACCAATTAGGAATAAACTAAAGTAGTTTACTCCTCTTTCTATTTTTCAGTAAGTGAAATATAATTTCGTGTGTGACTTTGTCAAAGACCCATAGTTTTATGAGTTGTCAATTTCATTTCAGCCATGTTCAAGCCTTCCTAGCTCTCCATTTTCCCGCCGCAGCAGCTGGAGGATGAAATATGCCAAGCACTTACCACCTTCACACCCAGACCATCAACCCCTAGTGCCACCATTTTTAGATATTCGGAACAACCTACCTTACGCAGATGATTCAAATGCAGTAACGCCAAACTCTGATGATCTATGCACTTTACCTATTAACAAACAGTTTTTAACTGCACGAAGAAGCAGTTTTGCTTCAATAAGTCGCCGTTCACATGGTGGTGACCCACGGGCGTCCTCGAGACGCAGCAGTTATGCTTCACTAATAAGTAGGGCTTCAAGAGCAAGCATACGTTCCCGTGAACACCCAAGATCCCCAAAAGATAAAACAGCAAAATTGTTAGAGCGTTGGGCCAAGAAACATCCACACCTGTTACCTGAGGTAATTGTGGGTATATCTAAATCTGTTGAGAATGTAAGTTGACCGACCGCATTATCAAACTGATAACTTGAATAAGTAATTTAAGTTTCAAAGTGACGCTTTCGAAAATAAAATTATATACATTTGGCAAATAAACTGTACAAAATATTTTAAACAAAAGTCTGAAATGTGTAAAAGGTTGGTTACTCACTTTTAGCACAATTTAGATAATATTTAGAACCGTCATTTTTATGAGCACATTCCAGCATGTTTAAATCTGATAGAAACGATGCATGTTTGATTTGAGTTCCATAAATAATATCAATGTCATATTCTAGCTATGACAAATTCTTGCGTCAATTTTTTTATATTTTTGGGACCCTATTTATTTTGTGTATGCTCGTTCAGAAGCCAACAATATACTAACAACGAATTGAAACAATACACGTGTGGAAAGATTTATGTATATTTAGAAATCCCAATTTTTAGTATGGTGCTTTAAAATAAAATTCCTTTTAAACTATTCTTACCCGACGGAAATGTACTAGGAATTCGTTATGTAAAAGTTTGAACATCATACATTCATAATAAATATGGTGTACAGTCAGATTTTCCTCTATTTGAAGGTGAATTGATTTTGTATCAATTCTGTGGATAAGATTTTTTATCAAATCGTTCATTATACATACACAAATCTTTTCACAGATAATCCGAAACTATCTGTAATGAAGGGTGGTAGCTTGCTTTAAGCTTAGCATACTAATTGTGTTACATGTAATTTGCTGTGTTCACGGAGCTTCAGTTTGCACCCTGTAGTATCAATATGTATAGACGTGATTCTGTGTAAGGCTTCTGATAACACAGATATATGACAAGATGTGATATAGGAAGTACAATAACTTATAATCAAAATATTAAAATAAAAATATTATCTTAATTATTATATAACAATGAGTGAGTTTATTTGTTTAGTATAACAAGCAGTAAAGTTATAACAAGCTGTAAAGTGATTTGTTTTATATATAACAAGCAGTAAATCTATTTGTTAACTATAACAAGCTGTAACTTTTTTTGTTTACTTTGACCAGCAGTTAAGTTGTTTGATTGTCAGGAAGTGGTTTTGTGTTCTTATGTTTTCCCTATTATTATCAATATAATTATTTGAATACAACAGTAAAACGGTTGTATGTATGCTAAAGTACTAGTATATTTTTTTTTACAATTTTCTGTGTGTACAATGTTGGTTCTTAACTAGAGGCATATGAACATAATTTTTATTTACATGATGTTCATACAATTTAATAGTCACATACATTTATCATACAGAAACAGTTTGAAATCTCTTTTTTTACTTTATATACGGATAAGGCATATAAAAAGTAAAATAAAAAAATGTAAAGGATAAATATCACAAGCCTCTTTGGCTTTAGATATACATTAAACATATGTTTTGATTTTCAAAATAAATCTGACTTGCTCTATGTTTAAGAGGTAAAGGATTTTTCTCAACACTAAAACAATTGTTTGTAGGATTCCACTGCAGGATCAGAATATGATGGTGAGAAAAAGAAGGCAGACCACAACACTGTTTGTAGAACTTCGAGTGGAAGGACGGTTGATGTACAAGGTATTATCATTTTTTAGCACTGCATCCGTTAGGAAACATTTGTATTTAGTTTGAAAAGGTTCAGTATTAAGTATATAATAAGTTCATTTATTCGTTTTCGGTATTATCATGATCTATAAGGCTTTATGTTGTGTCTTGTGGTCTATTTGTCTGTTTTTTTTTCTTTTTTAGCCATGGCGTTGTCAGTTTATTTTCGATCTGTGAGTTTGAATGTCCCTTTGGTATCTGTCGCCTCTCTTCTATAACATACTTTTCCTACTTTCTCCGTAAATGAATCTCTATAAATGTGTATTCAACTCCCTTAAGCAAAGTCAATCTTGTATGAGTTTGGCTATTCTTTTAGATCCCTTTTTGTAATAAAGCACCCCATGCATTTTACGGATTATTAAGGTCCTACACACCAATGAACATATAAGTGTGAAAACATTATGAAGCCTACGAAAGTATCAAGCTTCCGCTATGCAATACCCAAATCGATCAATTTATTTGTTTCGAAATACCAGATCCCTAATGATATAGTTATGCTCTGACAGTCTCTATATTAAATACCGTATGCTTCTGTAGTCATTACAAATATATGAACAATATGATTTAAATCGTTTCTTTAACGCTAATCTCTTGATATATATCGTGTACAGATAATTGAAACAAAATAAAATATTTTAATTGTAAATGCAACCTCATGCTTCGTAGATTTTAGTTGTTCACGTATGGTCCGCGTCAATTTTATTCAACTGATAATAGTAAAAAAAAATACAAGCTTTCTAGGTGTGAAATCATTATAACGTTTGACCAAAAGTGATATAGCCGATATGATTTGAGTTTATTATATTAAACAAAAAATCAGTCATTTATTTAAAACTTCCAAGATGAACGAAGTAAGATTATTTAAGGTTTGTGACCCCTTCTGTAGCCATTTTTGTACAAAATTTTCAAACTTTAATTGTCTTAAAACTACAGATTTAATGAATAATAGAGATAGGCCGTTTGGTAAACATACCAAGGGAAACTTGATGCAAAGCATTATTATTTACTGTTTCATTGCATTTGATAGAAAAGAGTACTTTGTGGCAAATAAACCAAGATTGTTATAGAAAATCAACAGCCTTTATTACAGAGATTTTTGTTATAAAATTTGAAACATAGATTACTCACGTGCTTTTCTATGATGTGCTAGTGTTTATTTTTTACAAAAAGTTCTAACCAACCTATAAATTCCAAAATTGCTCGTGCTGAGTCACTAAAGTCGAGCGCACCCTAAAAGGTGTAATTGATTTGGTCCATATTTTTATTTGTTTTAACCAATAACTACAATTATAAATTTTTTAAGGAAATCAATACTAGCACTGCATGCAATAATCCTATATCTATCAGTCATCAAATCGCCAAATATGAGAGTACAAGGATTAAGGCTGTGGATTTTCTATAAAATATCCATATGTTTAGCATTGAATCAACACAAGGGTACATAATCCTTCAACAAATAAAGAAAGATTTGATTATTATGTCTTGACGATCTAATTGTACACATCTTTATCCTATATTTTATAAATCGTTGTCTCATTGGCAATCATACAACATCTCCTTTTTATTTTCTATGCTCCGCTTGAAATATCAAACCGTTTGAACACGATATCAGATAACAAATATTACTTTCCTTAACTTGTCTTTTTTTAGATGTAATGGTATTGAAGGAACTTCTAGAGCATGCATCAAGTCATAGACCAAGTAAGTACATACAGTACTGTCCCATTCCCTTACCAAACGGTGATAACAAGTTGCACATACCATGCTCGTATTAGATCAAACGTTAGAAACAAACATAATTGCACATGAGTTTTTTAGCATGCAAATTAGTTGAGCATTTTGAGAGCATGAAGACAACAACCAAATTCAACCATTGAATTACAAGCTACTGACTCGGGACCGACAAAAGGAATTTGACGGAAACACGTTTGTGAGTGCTCCCCCCCCCCTCACCTGTGGCAGTCAGTGTTACTTTGTTGTTTGTTTAACTTATCATTTTATTACAACGAATAACAAATAATTAAGTATTTCATAAAGTTTTTCTATTTGATATCCGTTTTTTTTTTTTAAATATTCGTTAAATATTTGGAAACGTAATGGTAGTGTTAGATAAAATAGAAAAGAATTTAGTGTTGCCTTAAGGTGGTACCTAACACTACAGGGAGGTAACTCTGTAAAATCAGCTAAACGTTTTAATTACGTTGTGTTGTTAAGGGAATATTAAGCTTCTCAATGATCAAAATAAGTTATTGTCAAACTGCTATATAACCAGTGTAATTTTTCTGATAAAACGGTTGGTTCAAATTTGATTTAATTTTTTATATTTTTATAAAAGGGTCAAAGTAAATACTTTGTAAAAATTTTAAGAAAATTAAACGAGCCAAATTAATTTAAGTTAAAGTGTTTGGTACCACCTTAACTATTTTGTTTTTGTTTTTTTCAGGTATATTTAGTGATGGAAGTTTTGAAGAAGAGAAAATGATAAAGAAATTACAACGTATTTTCTGTAGTTGGACATGTTGTCCTCAATACCTAACGTTCCAGAAGATAGTTGCACTTTTCATCTTAGACGCCTTCATTGATTTGTTTATTACTATATGCATCTTAGTGAATACAGGATTTATGGCTGCGGATCATTATGGAATGTCACAAGAACTGAAGGAATTTTTGGAAGCTGGAAATTATGTAAATTGTTATTTATATTATTTTTTTAATGTTGTTGTTATTGTTTCTAATAACAAACGATGCTAAGTTGTATTTTTATCCTTTCGATCTGGTTAAAGGATGTGAGTTTTGGTTGCAAGATCCTAACTGTTGTCACGTTCACCGATTTTGTCTATTTAGGTTACTCAAGGTAATATATTAAACGGGAACTATAAACTGAAAGTGGGAGGTTTAGTTAGGTGTAAAAAACGATTAATTACATTATTTGGTTTCTTCAGAAAATGTCTTTATCAATTCAGGAGTATGACTGTTGTTTTCCATTCGTTGAGTCGGTTGATATAGTCGATCGTTTGTAGAATTTTTATACCTTTACCCTTTGCCCTTTCGACGTATTTTCAAGGGACTTATATAATTATTTATTTCTTATTTAAGAATGAGAGGATGGTCATTTTTTTTAAAGTATAACGTGCTTACACTGGGTTTATATATTATGCAAATATTTGCTTTTATTTTGTTGCTTTTTTTGGCCCAACAATTCGATATCCTTTTCTATTTTGTTAAAATAAATAATATCTTGCAGAAAAAACGTGTTACCCCTCTTGAATTTTATATAAAAGATACACCCCCTACATCTTGACCAGCACCTCCCGGGTAAAACAGTGACGAATTTCTTAGTTATAAAGTAAAAAAGGTGATAAATATTTTTTTTGGTATTTTTGATATAATGAAAATATAGTTATCATTTTAGAACTTAGAGATTGTATTCACCAATGGTTTCTCTTAATCATTTTTGTTCTGATACAGGTATTTACTGGAATATTTGCTGCTGAAGCCTTCCTGAAAATAATAGCCTTAAACCCCATGGAATATCTCAAAGATCGCTGGAATTGCTTTGATATAGTGATAGTTATTTTGAGTTTCGTGGAGTTGGCACTAGAAGGTGTGAAAGGCTTATCTGTACTGAGAAGTTTTAGATTGGTATGTATTTAATATGTATTTAGGGTCAATGGTAAATCTGGCAGAAAAAAAAGTCTGACATGAAACATAGCCTTACTCTTCCAATGATTGACATACAAACACACTCTTGTCATAATTTATATTGATATCTTGCAATGTTGATAAGATATCTGGACGTCGTATAATTTATGACATTACGAAAACATTTACACGAATTTTGACATTTTTGGAATGACTATGACATACAATTGAAATTCGATTTCGATGGATTTGACATTAACCATTCAAGACATATTCTGAAAAATTTCCTCAAGGGTATTTATTCTACAGATGATGATGAAAAAACTGTTTGACAATTGTTTTTTAGATTTTATGTCAGCATGTTATATAGTGTAATACCCTTTCTGATCTAGAACTCATCAGTTGTCCTTTGACCGAATTCCCTACGCGAGAGTTTCATTAGTAAGCCATTGTTTACCATGCAACTTGTTAAAGAATGTTGTGTGTGAAAGTTTCTAAAATATCCAGATAATATAACTTTTAATTTTGTTTTTATATCAAAATGATAATTCCAGAATGAAATGAAATTTTATAATTTTTATACCTTTCTTATAAAACAATTGAAAGATTTGAACGATAATTACATTTGTGTTCTGTTTTTACTCTTTGTAGCTTCGTGTTTTTAAACTAGCGAAATCCTGGCCGACTCTTAATATGTTAATAAGTGTAGTAGCAAGAACTATGGGTGCGTTAGGAAATCTTGTATTTGTATTGGGAATAGTGATATTTATATTTGCTGTGATGGGTCAGCAGCTGTTTGGGCAGAGCTATGAAAGATATGGAAATCCTAATGAAACCATTGCTAGTTTAAGAGACTCAGAGAGACCTAGATGGCATTTCATGGACTTTTTGCATTCCTTTATGATTGTTTTTCGTGTATTATGTGGAGAATGGATTGAATCAATGTGGGGATGTCAGCGTGTTTCAGGTTGGCCTTGTATTCCATTTTTCCTACTGACGTTTACCATCGGTAATCTTGTGGTGAGTACTTTATTGTAATTGTAGCTGATATAACGCAAAGGGAGGCAAAAATTACCAAAGTGATATTCGAACTCATACGTCGTACACAAACTGACATTGACATGGCAAAATAAATTAAAAATTACATCAAAAATAGTACACACAACACAATATAGAGAGCTGAAAACTGACCAACAAGAACCCCACTTAATTCATGGTGGTCACAAGTGCTCCGGAAGAGTTAGTCTGCATTCAAATGGCTGTATTTTAAAAATTAAAATGTATGGCTGTTTATTACAAAAAGAAGTGAAATAATACATTGGTTTATCATATTAAAGTTTAGTTAATAAAGCTGTATTCAAACAAACCAACATCACACATCTGTTATGGAATGTCTACATTAAAGTTCAGAAACGAAATATTAGCACAAATTTGAAATGTAATAAACTGTTTACGTACCTTTGAAACCTGCACAGAAATAACAGGTGTCCATTTATGTTCCCTTTAAAAGTCATATGAAACGAGTGTCTGGTGAAAAATAATATTTATTCAATTCTTGAACCAATGCATGTATATATCATAAACTAAGTCTTCTTTGCACGATTTTATCCTTTTTACGCATCCTAATCGTATTATCTTAAAACCAAAAAATCTCTCTGATGTGAAAATATGCATCTAACTAATTATCGTGTTTTGAAGCCGTAGTTTACCGATTGTCACCTTAATAAACAACCGACAAAGAAACATGGATATTGAGCACGTGTATATCATGTAGAATAAAATAATAGTTTATTTCAATGACAGATTCATTGCGTTCACTGGATTTTTACGAGAAAAATCACGATGAGTTCATTGCATACGGAAAACATATCGACGAATTGTTCACTGGAAAAAAGTAAAATCACAAAATTTTCTGAACTCAGAGGAAAATCCAATCGGAAAGTCCATAATCACATGGCAAAATCAAACGACAAACCACATCAAAAACAAATGGACAAGAACTGTCATATTCCTGCAAACAAAAGGTTCTTCTAAATTTGGACAAATTATAGAGTGTTTTTGAAAAAAGGATATGTACATACGTTTTATAATAAAAACTACCCATTTAGTTATGAAAAACATACGCATTATTGATTTATTTTTTATTTGAAGTTTCATATGACTTTAAAGTAAAAAATTATAAAAGTATGGCCTGAAGATTTAAACACAAACTTTTTGATTTATTTCAATATCCCAAAATCCTATATATCATAGATATGCCAACTATTTCTCATGTTACGAAAATCTATGTAGAACCTTTAATAAATATTTTTTTCCAGGTATTGAATTTGTTTCTTGCTTTGCTGTTGAGCTCATTTAGTAATGATAACGTAGAACCAAGCACAGCGGAGCCAGAACCCAATAAATTGGCAGAAGCAATAAGTCGTTTTGAAAGGTTTGTACAATTGTGGAGAAAACTTTTTTTTTCTTATATCAAACAGTGTATCTACAGGAAAAACGGTAGTTTTTGTTCCTCGACCATAGGCCATAGGCCACAACATAACATCTACTAAAATTTACGACTTTTTTTATAATAATACCCTAAAATATAACAGCTATGTATGATAATAGTCATTTATTATTCTGTTTTAGAAATTTATTTCAAATAGTGGTCATGACCATCCCTTAACGGAGTTTGTATATAGTATACATGACAACCGTCAATTATCATCAATTTCAGGAAAATTTTAAAGCCTTTTTGAATAATTCTCAAGAAAATATTTCCCTTCGTTTCAAACTGCTTATTATAAATATTAATAACAAAGGTATTTTACCATTTTATTTAATCACAAAATTGACATCCGTTACCTGATTTTGGTACACAAGGGGCCAACAACAAGTGGAAAAAATGTTATATTTATTTTGTCCTGCATTTTTTAGCTATTCTGTTTGTATAAATGTGATTTATGAATCATGTACCAGAGCTGATGAAATGCCTTCGTTTTATCTTTGACAAAAAAATCTTGTATTAAATTAAGGGGGTTCGCGGGTCTAAATCATTTATATAGGATTTCTCTATATTTTTCTATAAATGAACTTTATCTTATATTTAATAGAAAAATAAAATAAAAAAGTGGGGTCACCGTTCATTTGCGCTCACAATTTGCCTTCGAAAGAAGCATACATTTTTGTAAAGGTGGTTTTTTTCTGTTGAAGTAATAGGAGAAATAAAGGTAATATCGAAATAAAAAAAAGAAATTTATTACAGAAATCGCTAAAATTTTACAATAATTTAGTTTAAGTACAACTTATATGGAAATTATATTAAAAAAGATAGGTCACCAATGAGTTGAAAAAGATATTTTAATTTAAGAGCCAAAAATGGCATTTTTCCACCAAAGGGAGATAATTTGGAACTTTTTCAATGATGTATACATTTTGAAAGTCATCTGGGGCCAACACGAATTGATTGTTTTGAATGATTTTTGTACCATATGATAAAGTAACAACTACAAAATGAAAAAAAATAAAATTTGTAATGAAAAACAAATGTTTGATTTTTTTCTGAAATTTTTATACCCTCGAGCCTCCTTAAATAGAATATTGGGATTATTTAAGATTCGAATCTTTCATACATTCATCTTGTTTATAGTTGTTTTCAAGTTTAATTTGAATATGCTGTTTTCTTTTCCAACCAGTTTTTATACCCCAACTACGATAGAAGAGGGGCATTATGTTTTCTGGTCTGTGCCTCCGTTCGTCCGTCCGTCCGTCTGTGCCTCCGTTCGTCCGTCCGCTTCAGGTTAAAGTTTTTGGTCAAGGTAGTTTTTGAAGAAGTTGAAGTCCAATCAACTTGAAACTTAGTACACTTGTTCCCCATGATATGATCTTTCTAATTTTTATGCCAAATTATAGTTTTGACCCCAATTTCATGGTCCACTGAACATAGAAAATGATAGTGCGAAGTTCAGGTTAAAGTTTTTGGTCAAGGTAGTTTTTGATGAAGTTAAAGTTACATCAACTTGAAACTTAGTACACATGTTCCTTATGATATGATCTTTCTAATTTTAATTCCAAATTAAAGTTTTGACCCCAATTTCACGGTCTACTGAACATAGAAAATGATAGTGCGAGTGGGGCATTCGTGTACTATGGACACATTCTTGTTATAAAACAAATGTTCATTATTAGATCAATTTTATAACTATTTGTGAATTTCATTTTTTATTCACTAGTTTTGTCAATCTTATTTATAATTGTTTTTTGATATTATAAAGATTAATCAGTTATAAGTAGGGAGACGACTAACATGACTCAAAAGTTTGATTTAACTAACTCTAAAAAAAAAGATAAATTATTGGCGGGCAACATCATACTAAAGACAAAAATGGGATCAGACAAAAATTATCCACAATATTATACTAAGAATATAATGTTTGGACAGCACGAACATCTTAGAAATGAGAATTGAACTCATATGCTTCAGAAGGGTCATCAGTGCTTTCTTAACTTTTGAAAAAACAAGAAATAGGATTGATTTCATGTTGAAGACATTCACAAAAAAATCAACATCGCAGCATTTTATTTTTAAACAATCGAGTTTGATAATTCCATTTTTTTATGATGGATTCAAAGTTTACATTACAAATATAAAATAAAGAAAAATAATAAATGAGACAAAATGACAAATATTCAAACAATTACTGGTAACCGTGTGGCCTTTTACAATAAGCCAAAAATATACCTGAAGTTTAATTATAAAAGTGACAAGATGTGAAACAATTCGATAGAGACAACAACGGCTTCATATATATTTCAACAATGAACAAGTATACCATACAGCAATCAATACCAAACACTACATAACAGGTTATATCACCGATAAGTTACAACTTTCATGACTCTTAACCAAACTCATTCAGAATATATGTTAAAATAGGCATTTACCCGTGTTTTTTTCACAACTGCTTAATTTTATACTAAATTTTTTTTTTACTTTAGGTTTTTCAGATGGATTAAAGTGAAAACAATAGTGATTGCAAAAAGTATAAAAGGTCGGTTGGTGACAAAACCTAAACCTCCAGCCTTGCCGCCATCATCACCAGAAGTATCCCGTTTTGATATGAACGGAAAAGACAGCATGGTTGATGGGCATCAAGTCATTGGTATTAATGGTTCCATAGATCCTCAGAACTTTGATGACCATCCCAAACTAACAATACAAGACACAGTGACAGGTCATTCTCTAACACACTTCCTTACGTCACTTCCGTTGTACCTGTCTTTTGTATCTTTCTTTTTACCAGCTCTCTCTCTCTCTCTCTCTCTCTCTCTCTCTCTCTCTCTCTCTCTCTCTCTCTCTCTCTCTTTTCATATATGATTGTATTTTCCAATTGACCTATTTGGTTAGACTACACAATTCTAATATCAAATTAAGCCTATAATCATATTTATATAAAAATCAAAACTCTGTTGACATTACCAATGATGTACTTTAACAAGATAATTGAAAACAATAGAGATAACACCTAATAGTTATCAAAGGTACCAGGATTATAATTTAGTACGCCAGACGCGCGTTTCGTCTACATAAGACTCATCAGTGACGCTCAAATCAAAATATTTATAAAGAATCATTAGAACAATAAGCCGAAGAAAGACAAACGACTATGACCGTAGACAAATCAAATAGAAAAGTAACAGACCACAAAACACTTCATTGAGATTTAGACACGCGAATTTCACCATTAAGGTTAACCAATATTTATATTTCCAATTTCGTATCCCCTTGAAATATATATAACTTTAAGTTCATTCTTTTCCTGTTGTATTTAAATGGAAAACATTAAATTATTATTTGATCAAAGATTAAAATGAACTGGATGTATCTAGAAAAGTCGATATATAATTCTTCTAAATACCACTATCTGTCTGAATAAAGAAGATTCGTTCGATAAAACTATGATATAGATGACAATGTAACATTATTTGCCATAATAGATTTCCAAAATTAAAAAAAGAACATAGCCAATTACCTTTATGATGGAATTAATATTGCTGCTAAACATAAATATATAAAACTCATAAAAGATACAAGAAGTTTAATTTGTACGGCAGACGCGCGATTAGTCCTCAAAAGATAAAGGAGTAAGAAGTGTGATTGTTGTTTGGCGGGAGTGGTATCTTTCCATAAATTGTAAAAACTTGAGAAATTTGAATGAACTGAAAGATCTCATATCCACATTCGTTCGCCTGTTTATGTGAATGGTTATTCTCTATTTGTATTCAGTTCATATTCTTCGAGATGATTATCGCTATATAATCCGGATTCCAGTACATCATTCATTTATAATCTGTTAATGTGGTTAACATTTAAAGTAAAATTCAAACTAAAATGTTACTAAAACTCACTGTATTTCTCTCCACCTGTTGCAGTTTATTCAACATTCTGACCAAATTGCAGTTTATATCATCAAAACAACCTGGTCAACTGGTCAGACATCTTATATCAAATATATATGCAACATCCACTCGCTTAATTTATGGGTCTATATGCACTTTACCGCACAGTGTGTTTTCTAGCTTGAAATACCATATAGTTTCTTTTTCACTGATTTCATCTGGAACAAAGTTCCATGTACATTTTGTTTCTTTTGATATCGAGAATAATTGTATAACTTTTATATAAGTTTTTTTTTTACTTTGGCGGCCTTGCGAAACACATAAATAAAGCCACCAGTAATTTGTTTGTATTCTCTTATTTTTGAGTGTGAATTCACATTACTATAAGACGTGTCACGGTACTTATCTATCCCAAATTCATGTATTTGGTTTTGGTGTTATATTTGTTATTCTCAAAGTATTTTGTCTAATGCTTAGACCGTTTATGTGTGTGTGTGTTTGTGTTACATTTTAATGTTGTGTCGTTGTTCTCTTATATTTAATGCGTTTCCCTCAGTTTTAGTTTGTTACCCCGATTTTGTTTTTTGCCCATGGATTTATGAGATTTGAACAGGGTATACTACTGTTGCCTTTATATACCGCTGTTCAAAACTCATTAATCGATTAAGAAACGAAAATCCGAAAAACAAACTAAAACCGAAGAAAATATAAACTATAGTTTCAATGGGAACACTAAAGTGCAACAAAAACAAACGCAAACATATTTAGAAACGAACAACTAAATAACAAATAGTTTATTCCTGACTTTGTATAGGACATTTTTAGAAAAAAGGGTGGGTTGAACCTGATGTTATGACTAGCCAAACATCCGGCTTATACGACAATGTTAAAACATATCGCCAAAATAAGATGGATTGCTTGCTGATGATGTAAAGTTTCTTTTATGTCTTTGTGACTGATGGTAAATGAAAGTGAAAATGCTAATACACATGTAACTATCAAAACTAGTACACACTAACAATCAAAGGACAAGATTGAAAATATATGTGATAATATAAACTGTTAAAAACTGTGTAAACTATTTTCGATAATTACGTGTTCTGAGACTCAATTCATCTTTTCACTTTATTTATTTGACTAAAGGAAGTCGTCTGATCAAATCAATCGTGACATTTTTTTTTTCATTGAGTCTCACATTCCAGGGTAGGTAGTGTATACATAGCAGAATATATTTGCCATGTTGATACATTCGGTTTCTCTCCGTTTCAATTTTATGCGATTCCACCTGGTGATATTTTCTTTGTTTGTCAATTAAAAATGAATTTATAAGTTTTTTTTTTACATTGGAAGCCTTTTTTATTACTTATACGAATATACAATGCTCTTTGATAATTGTTTCATATGTAATTGACTATTTCAATACAAAATACGAGTAATATATCCATTTCTATCATTATGTTTTAGTTGAAATAATAAATGGTGGAACCCCTGATACCATTGAAGGTGATAATGTAAGTATTCAAAATTATCATGTAAATACAAATCAATTAAAATAAAACAGGAACATATAATGATAAAAGTTATAAATTGCATTTAATACAATTTATAGAACAATTTATTTATTATTTTCATCGTTTGAAATAACAAAAAATAATATTAAACCTATATATACGTCTTTGGATTATGATGATGACGAATATTGTATGAAAGTTTACAGTTGTATTTTATGTATTTATTCATTCATAGTGATTTGGCTTTCATGTGTATTTTGCAAAACATAGGCTTCAACAAAATCTGCCAGTCGAGCCTCTTCCATCAAAAGTAAGCATTCAGATGATTCTAAAAGTCTTAGTAGTAGCTCAACATCAGATGACGAAGACTCTAAGATAAGCTTAAAGAAAGTAGACGCAACAGGTGAACCAGAGATAAACGATGTTGAGGCTGTTTTTGCTAACCAGCCAGATGAATGTTTCTGTAGCATCTTTAGAAGGAACTGTGCATGTTGTATTCGTTGTGAACACACAAAAATTGGAAAAAAATGGTGGTCCCTTAGATGTAAAGCTTTTGCTATGGTGGAACATAAGTATTTTGAAACATTCATCATAACAATGATCCTTGCAAGTAGTTTAGCCTTGGTGAGTAAAATGGTCATTTGTTTTGATTTATTTCATATGCTGAATTTTATAGATTTTAATAAAATAAATGTCAAAAAAATAAATAAATATATATAAGTAGATGTTGTAGAAATGCCAATAACTCTCCATCCAAGTCATAATTTGTAAAAGTAAATCGTTATAGGTCAAAGTACGGTCTTCAACACGGAGCCTTGGCTCGCATCGACTAGCAAGCTATATAGGGCCAGAAAATGACTAGTGTAAAACCATGCAAACGAGAAAACCAACTGTCTAATCTATGTAAAAAGACGAGTTATTAGAAACATTTATGAACCACATCAACAAACGACAACTATTGAACATCAGATTCATGACTCGGGCCATGTGCAAACAAATGCAGCGGGTTGACACGTTTAAATAGGTTCCAACCTTCACACTTATATGATACAATAGTGTAGCATCGCAACATAGAATGACACAGCTCTTTATGTGTAAATTAGGAGATAACTGTATTGTATTTTAAGCTCCGATGGCATCATTTGAGGATTTGATTGTCGCAAATTAAGTTTACTGGCGACGCGTTAGCGGAGACAGTAAACGGGTATTTGCGACCATCAAATCCCCAATTGATGCCATCGGAGCTTAAAATAAAATATTGTTATCTCCGTTCTAATGAAACTGACAGAAAACAACGTTAAAACATGTATTTGAATTATGTCATATGCCGTCTGCGCTTGCGCGTACGTCCCATAGCATCTATTATCAATCGATGCTATGTGAATAAGTGTCGTTATCCAATCAAAATGAACGTTACAAACGTTGTTGCATTAGAATGACGAATACCATTTTATATGCATTAAACTACGCTTTAAATGTTCTGAGCAATTGTAAAACAAATGAAAATAAAAGTTTTGATAAATTCACACGACCTCCTGTATCAAGAAATTCCTCATTAAATTCCGACAAATTTGTAAAAAAGAACATTAAGTTTTTTTGGTTGTGTATCATAATATAAAATTGTACACCAATGAAGAAATTCTACAATAGTACAATCACTGTTTTGACATTAAATATTAATATGTTATTAGTGATTTGCGATCAAACAGGACAATATAATTCAAGCTCACTATACGAAAACGTGTTGGAATCGTAGGCTCATTTTCAGCTTTTACACACATAAGTTTCTCGTTTGAACGTTTATAAAGTAAGGATGCATTAAAGTAACCCAATTTTATAAGGAAAATAATTTTATTTATCCGTTATTTTAGGCTCTTGAAGATGTATATCTGCGTGAACGTCCAGTGCTGAAGGAAGTTTTGAATTACTTTGATAAATTTTTCACAGTCATCTTTATATTAGAAATGTTGCTAAAATGGGTTGCATTTGGATATAAAAAATACTTTACAGATGCTTGGTGTTGGCTGGATTTTGTAATTGTTTCTGTAAGTATGCACTCTTTTTCACACGGAATATTATTCACGTTCAATACATATATGTTCAACTTCTTACTTTATTTTGCTTTTTTAACAATTTTTGATTCGAGTGTCACTGATGAGTCTTTTGTAGACGAAACGTGCATCTGGCGTGAATATGAAATTTCAATCCTGGTATCTACGATGAGTTTATTCTACTTCTTTTAAAACGAAGCAATACTTCCCATGCCATAATCACAATTATTCGTATTAGTCCATCGACGTATCTGTTAAGGCTTTGCGTGAATTGACGCAAGTGGGGATATATGTTCATATTTATAAAAATAACAGATCAATTATGAATCTTTTAAGTTATTTAAAATCATATTGGCTTTTCAATAACCCTTTAGTACATTTATCTATGTTTTAAGGAGAACGTAGTAGTCAGAAAAGGAAATATTGAAGAAAAAAAATTCACAGTAATTATTTCAACAATAAATGTCAAGTAGTGATGTTCAAGGCAAACATATTTGAAAATCCAAAGGCGCCTTTCGTCTGGATATTATGTGAAGTTTGTTAATTTTAGAAATGACTAACATCTTATACTTCTTTATAGATATCTATCATAATGTTAGTTATTGAGAACTTGCCACAAGAGCCGGGACAAAAAGGTGACGGTGTAGGTTCTTTAAAGGCCCTGAGAACATTAAGAGCATTGCGACCACTGCGTGCTGTGTCTAGATGGGAAGGAATGCGGGTATGTTTATAGCTTTCATTAGAAATTTGTATGGTTTTATTATAAATATTATGAAATTTATGTACATGTATTTACATTTAATTAGCAGTCTATATCAAAAATAATATGTGTATTTAAGATCTTGGTACTTAAAAATGTACGATAAAATATGTTACGCATGGATACAATTCAAGAGTTCTTTATATAAATTGAATGTTTCCCATATGACTGTACTTTGATATTTATATGTATAATGCAATGCATGTTTTCATTCCGTAATGCACCAGGTTTTTTTTTTACTTTTTCAAAACTTGAAGATATGGAATTTATGTTTAATCAAAGTACTTTTAGTATTATGTCCAAAGTGTTCCGATATGAATCTGATATTATTCACGTCCAGGGGCGGATGCAGGAATTTTCGAAAGGGGGGGGGGGGTGGTGCAGGGGGTGCAAAACATATGTCCCGATACAAATGCATTGATCGGCAAAAAAAAAGGGGGGGGTGCGCACCCCCGGAACCCCCCCCCCCTGGATCCGCCACTGACGTCTGTGTGTAAATATGGTTTATAGCATATCATGATATTTCTAGATTTCTGTTAAGATTCCAAAGTGACAGGATGTTGAACGTTTAATGTATACTTTGTTATTACACCCCCCCCTTCTCCCAGTTATCTCTTACTCTTTTAAAGCGTAAACTTTTACATAATATAAACTTTTTATTCATGAATTAAAGGTTTGCATATTATTAAGCACATATATGTTTTTTCTTTAGTTTTACTTAACATTTGACAAAGAATTGATCTTAGGAATTTTCCCCTCTGTGATGAAAAATCAAGTAGTTCACCTTTGTCATTTCACGTAAAATGAAGTAATTTGTTTTTAACAATTTTGTTATCATAAAGGAACATTTCAGAAACTAATGTTTTCGGAACTACCTTCATTAATAACAGTTGCTAGTTGAAATGATATTTACCGCCCACGAAGATTTGTTTCCACATGTAAGAATGCATGAAGTGTGAAAAGAAATCAACACTATATTTTCCACGTACTAATGAAGAAAACCCAAACATACAATTATAAACATAAAGAAAGGTACACATTTATTTGGATACTGTTTTACTTTAGTGAGAGCATGATTAGTGAGACATTACCCGTTTTTTTATATCGATAAAACGATATAGCATTGTTTTTTTTTTTGTTTTTTTTTTTTGTTTCAGGTTGTGGTGAATGCATTGATAAAAGCTATCCCATCCATTGCAAATGTGTTGTTGGTGTGTCTTGTCTTCTGGCTGATCTTTGGAATCGTTGGAGTCCAATTCTTTAATGGAAAATTTCACAGATGTGTTGATGCAAACGATATCAGATTACCACAGAACATAGTCGCTCATTTTAATGATTGCATTAAAAATAGTAATGAAACCGGCTACAAGTGGGTCAATCCAGATGTCAATTTTGATACTGTTTATAATGCATATCTGGCTTTGTTTCAAGTGGTAAGTTTTTTATGTTAACCTTTTTTATCATTTTTCATCTTCTTATTGTCAATATTATTATTATTATTATTATTATTATTATTATTATTATTATTATTATTACATTAAAGTTTTCATTATTTTTTTTTAAAAACAATGATAACAATGAAACTTAGGATAGGAAGGTATGTCATGTCATAAAGTGACAAACAACTTTTATTTTGAAAATTTGTATCACCACGGACTATTTGAACATTAGTCTCTCTCGTGTCAAGTCGAGTATATAATATTCATTTTAAATGAAACTAGAAAAGCAAGATGTGTTTTACTTTTTGTTATTTTACTTTTTATGTATTATACACATAGAAATATGGGACGGGGTGTAAAGAAATTCTTGTCCGGGTTTAGCTTTACTATAGAAATCTTTTATTTTCATAATATTGCGTTTCATAATATCAGATTTAACAAAAACAATAGTAAAACTGTAGCATTACTAAATTGACTTCGATGGAAAATTCAAAATCTTTCAAACATTTCAATATACTGTAAAAGATTATAGAAAAAAACACATTAGACAGATTTTTCCAATTTGATTGTCCATTCCCCTTCGTTTAAGGTTGTATAGGTGCTTAAAGTAAAAATGATAGATTTTTCTTAAACTTTGCACAGTTGATCCCTGCAAGGTATGTAGCAAAAATACATTACAGGGTCACCGGCCATATAAGATACTTACATGAACCTTTAAAAAAATCAGCTGATTTTGTATAGATATACATGGAAATTAGTTTCCATCTAAGCTTAAAGTCATATTTTCATTAAAAAACAAATGATAGAAATTTGATATATTTTAGAGAGATGAAGTGCTGATACTATAAGCTTTTAAAAAGCAGGGAAAAAAATATAGGTCACCGTGCATATAAGAAAGAAAAATATCATTTTATTTCCGTTTCCATGGAAACTTTACCGATATTTCTTGAGAATATTCAATTCAGCGATAGTTACAGGCCCAAATGGTGCAATTTCATCAATGTTTTATCAATGATGTGAAGGTGCAAGAATAGCGACTTTAAAAAACACTAATAAGAATGGTTGTTATGGAAAAAATGAAACAATCATATTAAAGTTGGTAATCTTGTCCCTATATCAACATGCAAAATGAAAATAATCAATTAAAAATGCCTGCATTTGTAATTGATTATTTTCATTTTGCATGTTGATATAGGGACAAGATTTTTAATTGATTTCTGATTCCGATTGCATTTTTAATTGACTATTTTCATTTTGCATGTTGATATAGGGACAAGATTACCAACTTTAATATGATTGTTTTATTTTTTCCATAACAACCATTCTTATTAGTGTTTTTTAAAGTCGCTATTCTTGCACCTTCACATCATTGATAAAACATTGATAAAATTGCACCATTTGGGCCTGTAACTATCAGGCCTGGAAGAATTTTTTTTTAAAGAGTTCGAAAAAACACTGAAATAAATGCACTATCGAGGAAAAATATCTGTATTAATGCTTTGTGAGGGGGGTTGTCAGAGGGGTTCTGATTCCGAAATCCTGTGCTTAAAAACATGAAATCCTGAGGTCCCGAATTTAAATAGATTTAAATCCCGACATCCCGAAATTCGAAAAAAGAATTCCCGGGTCCCGAAGGATCAATCCCGAAATTCCGAGTTTAAAAACACCTGATCCCGACTTCCTGAAAAAGGTCTTGCCCCCCTGTTGTTACTATGTAAAAAAAAAATGGGGAACTTTCTATCTTTCTATTGATGTTTAGCATGTGGTATCGTAAACTGCTCAGTAATATTCTTTCATTTTTGACAGGCAACATATAAAGGATGGACTCTTATTATGGATGATGCCATAGATACTCCGATAGTAAGTGTATCTTTTTTTAAACAATATACAATATTTCTTTTTTTGTCTTACATTCCCCGAAATCAATTGCCCAAAATCTGATAATTTTCATTTCAAGTTTATTCTTAGTTTATTGCGTTTAAAAAAGGTGTATAAAAGGATGTAATCGACTGCAATCAAAATGTCTTTCAAAGCAGGCGTTAGATGACCTCTTTCGTCAACTTTTGTTCTTACCTGCTGTAATCGCAACTTATCATCTTAATTTGGATCTTTATCCGTCATGTTTCCACTTCCGGTGACTGTCATTTTGTTTCTTGTGGTTTTTTTTTCTTTCGTCAAGTAACCATCGAACGAAACATTAATAATTGTTAGGCAAACGTAAAAAGATGGTCGATTAATACTTGTAATTAATGCTACCAGCAAGCAGGACTTAAATATTTAAACAAACAAAGACTCTTTAAATTGTGATTTCTGAAACTATAATCATTTGAAAGATGACCAGTAGATACTATAGGTTGCATTTCTGAAAATATCGACTATGCAATTTCCCATAGTAACTCCTTTTATGGCTAAAACTGTACCACTTTTATTATGAAGTTTTGAAAAAAATATTTCCTAGGATGGAAATTACTTTTTTTCAAAGGTCAATTTATGCTTTGCAGCATATTTTCAACGTTTATATGCCCCGAACTTCAAAGTGTTGAAACTGACACTAAATTTATTAACTACCCATACCTTGACTGTAGGAATACCAATGACTTCAATATAAACAATATGCATAATTATATTTAATTGTAACATTCCCAAAGTTATATCTCTATAAGATGAAGCATATAGTTCATAACTGGGAAGCAGTATGTACGCAAAATTAATTATCTATAAATATTCTTTATCTCCCCAAAGAGGGGTGGTTTGAGAAACAGCTGTATTTATATATGCAACATATACCGGAGTGTTGTGTGTATTTAAGACGATGTTTCAATAACTTTCAGATCACTTTTAATTGATAAATCTTAATTAATATCCAATCTAGTTACATTACAGAAGTTGTTAATGTACATTGGTCAAGTAAATCAAAGAGTTGACTGAATAGTTAAATCAGTTTCCTTATCTTTCATTTTGATTAATCCTTACATTTAATTGGATTCAATGTAGAGCAGCATAGACAAGTTTGTGAAAATATCATATAAACATAAAACAATTTTGATATAAAATAAACAAAAGATATAATAAAAATAGTAAGTTTTAATATATCCGTATAGTTATACATGTACATATGAGATTTAGATGGACCATTAACTTGTGAAATAAAGTACTGTATTTGTGATCACTCATTGTATATTAAAAATGATTATTAGAGATGTGAACATTAGACAAACTTTACATTTTATAACTAGTGGGATGAGATAGGAAAATATTATACTAATAGCTGGTTCCCTATGTTGACGGACTAATGTTTCATGAAACAGACTGGGTTATGGATTACGCTATTCCGGACGAATAGTTCCGATACCTAAAAAATCCAATTTAATTAAGATACTTTATGTCTGGTGGAAGATCCGGGCAACGTTTAAAACAAGACCCGTTACAATGCAGCCACCTTTAAATGAAAATTTTGTATTATTTGTTTTCGAAAGTATAACACGTAAATTCAAGTAAGCAAATCATTTTGTTCAACGGAAATAGAAGAAATTCTATGTAACAAAATCAGGAGACAGATATGATAAAAAGGATAATCATCTGTCGAGGATTTGTTTTTGTCGGATTTGCAGTAATATTTTTGGTATTGCATTATTATTTTAAAGCCTTCTATAAACATTTGTTTCTTGATAATAGGTAAGACATATTTGTTTTTTTTTTTTTTCAGGAAATCGGTTACCAACCTGGTACTGAGATCAATGTCTATATGTACCTGTATTTTGTCCTGTTTATAATTTTTGGGTCATTCTTCACATTGAATCTCTTTATTGGTGTCATCATTGAGAATTTCAATCAGCAAAAGAAAAAGGTATGATAAAATGTCGCCAATAGAATAATTATTTGTAAACAGACACTCAGTTGTCTAATAAAGCCTGTTCAAAATATTGATGCTTATTTATTTCCTTGTTCACCCAATTTATTTCAATGACATTCAATCACTTTGAAATATAATTTGTGAAAGATTGAACATAATTATGATTTCAGTCATACCCAAACCAAACTATGTATCTTAAAACTAATGTAAAGTTTTCCAAATGTATTTCGACATAGAATAGAGGATAATTTTATTCTATGGATGTATATGTATTCATAAATATGATCATTGATTGCATTTATTCGTTTGCCATGTAAACAGCAGTCAGTTTATAAATTTTCACTTGTACCCTTTGGCAACTGATTTTTCCAAGATAGCGAAATTGTTATTATAAATATTCCTATGACGATATTTCCGTTACACAGTTTGAAGGAGTAAGAGCTTTTTTCCTCATGTTTTTATGTTATTTTCTTCCTATTTTTGTATTTTGCATAACACAATAAAAACCTTTTCTATATATCAATTTTTTTACCAATTGGAATAATACATTTCAAGATAAAAGAAAAGGTTCTTTAAAAAGTAATAATTTTAAAGGGAAATTAAAAAAATATATGGTATATGCTTTTATGATTCGTTGTTGGTTTATACGACTAGTTTTTGTAGGACAAGGGTTAGATTCTCATGAAACAACATTATCGTAACTTCATAAAAAATAATCAATTTGGGCTAAGTATGGCCTATCTGCAAAATGTTTTGTGGAAAAAATTGATATAACTTTATGCTTGTTGATACGTAATAGAAAGGTTCAACTCTCATCACAATATTCTTTTTTAATCATGCTCATAATTTGTTTCATATTTAACATTCAATAATTTTGTTTTATAAATCATTGTCTTATAGGAGAAGGTACAAGTATTGTTTTATCATACTTTTTGTTTTTACATTTGCACCATTATTGAAAATGTTTACATCCCGAAAAAGGATGTTTAGAATACAATGGAATTATGAGCCAATAAAAGAGTACATGTTTTTTTTTTAAATTTGAACATTGAAAAGCAGATTAACAAAAATACGGAACTCCGAGGAAAATTCTAATCGGAAAGTCAGTAATAAAATGTTCTGCAAATAAAATGAAAATTAGAGAAAGGTCAATTATGGTTCAGATACAAAAGATATAATTATACAATGTATTATTCAAAACAGTCGGGTGTAATGGTCTTACTTTACATGACTATACAAATTGATAATTTTGAATTTCCTTCATTACTAATCTATATACACAAAAAAAAACACACCGGGGAAAACCCTTTGTTTTTTATCTTATTATAAGTAGAATTACATCTATATGAATTACACATTGTGAATTTGATTTTATTTTTGTTGGATCTGAACCAATAAAATGATAATAGATTAAAAGTGCCAAAGCTGTTAAAGCTTCTAGATTTATATTATTTCATTTTTAGAAGAAATTAGAGTAAACAAAATAAAACGTGTTCTGGTCCTTAGAATGTAAAAACGGTAGCTTCGAATGACGAATTAAGCCTATATATTTAATTTTAACTTACGACCAGTTTTAATTTCCTATTTTATTCAGTTGCAGGTACGTAATTTGGTTTTGGAAGCAAAGTTCATATTAACATGCTGTTTCTCGTTTGTCGTTTTTTTTTCTTTATATTGATTAGACCGTTGGTTTGAATGGTTTTACACTAGTAATTTTGGGGGCACCTTAAAGCTTGCTGTTTGGTATGAGCCAACTTAAAGGCTTTGTGTTGAAGATCGTATAATAAGACCAATAATGGTTTACTTATACAACTTATGACTTTAACAGAGAGTTGTTTCATTAGCATTTATACCACATCTTCTTATATCTATAAGACATATTATACATGATTCGGATAAATTTTATCAGTCAAAATCAAAATTTACAAAAAAACCATATTTATACATAGTTACCTATGTGATATCTTTAATTATTACATTGATTGCAATGAATTACGTCAGATTTTTACGAACCTTGTCGGCGTTTTTGGATGAGAGGAGCTTAATAATGGACTATTCTAAAACAGTACAGCAATAAATAAATCAATTTACTGTGTTTATACAGTAACCTTTGTGGTGTCACAATAGCAATGGCTTAAACATAAACTGATCTACTGGTAACATATTTTAACAGATTGATCAAGCGAAAGGTTGTTAGTATGAAGTGTGTGCTGTGGAATAAGAAGTTATACTTACCATCCAGGAGAAGAATTCAAACTGCAAATTAGTAAATTGTTTTAGCCGTTGCTATTGTGATACCACAAATGTTACTAAATAAGCACAGTAACCAAAGAGAAATTAATCTAATTCATTTTATTTAAAATAGTGCTACATTGTACTTTAAGGATTAATTCACATTGAACTAGTGAAATTTCTTTAAAAATGAAATATACGAGGAGTTCACGCTTAGTGACATCAGATACTAACATACATTTGAAAAGACCTTAACAGATTTTCACTGTATTTAACTATGGTATTGGTTGTAGTTTTAGAAATAACATCCATAGAAGCAAAATGTGTTATTGGTGCTCATAAATGCACACAAATTAAGAATATGCAATGCAGTCTATTTAACGGAATTTTATAAATATTGGCACCTAAAGTAATTTTTTCATGGATTATAAAATAGTTAAATGAAAAATCTTGTTCAATGCATTTTGACAGATTGTGATCCAATCAGCAAATTAAACACCTTTTTCATACTGTTGTCATGCACTACAAAGGTTCAGGTTGTGGTTGTCACCTTACATAGTAGTTATTAATAAACAAAGCACAAATCGTCTATGTGTTGTACATTTTCATTAACACTTAAAAATAATTTATGTTTATAGGAGTATGATAACTCTTTGTTAATAATCAATTTAAAATAATCATACCAAAGAAGAATGTTGAATTGATACATTCTTTAAATTAATTATTTTCTATTTATTTCATTCCATCTCAATATTTTACTTTCTTTCGTTTCATCAGAAGTTTATTGTGTTAAGTCAGTCATTAAAAACATTTATTTTTATGTTAAGACGTGTTCATTTTGTTTTTCAATTGTATGTTATTGCATGTTGTTAATAGGCTGGAGGATCGTTAGAAATGTTTATGACAGAAGACCAGAAGAAGTATTACAAAGCAATGAAGAGAATGGCCAGCAAGTCACCACAGAAGTCTATTCCTAGACCTGATGTCAGTGTAAAAAGAGTGTTGCCCTCTATTAGTGCTTTCTCGGCTTATCTACTTGGTTTTCCGTCTTTCATTGTTTGATTGCTCTGAATGCACATTGTAAAATGTCTTTCAAATATCGTTTGATTTCATATAAAAATTACTGAAATACATTGAGCCTAACAATTGAAAAAGGAATAACTGAGTAGATAATTGCTTCTAACCCTGTGGCTTCAGTCTTTGTAAAGCTCAATGGGGTCATTCTTTGTGTGCTGGACCATTTACTGATGGAATAAAGTATAGCATCAGATGCAAATATTTATGTTATAAAACAATATTTTATAAATATGCTATTGCAATTTCTTATTTGATAAATAAATAAGATTGTTTTCATATCATAAGATGAGTTAAAATACTCAGATCTATACTTAAATCAGTGAATGGTCCAATTATTAGTAAGCTGGTTTGTGGTTTGGTACTATCATCATCACATATTATCCAATGTTAACTTCTTTACTTCAGGCTGGAGGTTCTCTAGAGATGTTTATGACTGATGACCAGAAAAAGTATTACATGGCAATGAAGAGAATGTCATCAAAGGCACCCCAGAAATCAATTCCTCGGCCAACCGTTAGTTTTTCTCACTGTTGAATCACCAGACCTTGGAATTTTTGAGAAAAAATTTGTATCTCCCATTTTCAACCCATACTTACAACTGAATAATAATGTAAAAAAAAATAACCAGAATGAATGAAACCGGCATGCAAACCATTCTTTAAAGGGAACTCGAAATTTTATTATTAAATTAATTCACATGTTTTTTTCTCTTCAAAGAACGCATTCAATTTCACATTTGAACTGGGTTAAATGATTAATTAAAGAATAAGTATAAATTCATTTTTGTCCAAAGTATTGAATTGATCACATATTTATATTAAAAAAAGCTAGAAACTGTTAAATTAAACTCAAATTAAAATTACTTTCGATAATTGTAAAAATTTAAATGAATCAAAGATTATTTGTTCTCATCTTTCTGTAAATGCTATAGCTTTTCCTTTATAATTAAATAATTCTCCTGTTTGATAACCAAGTCTGGTTGTTTTCAATAGGTTTTCCTTTTTATATGCACCAAGCACTTTTATATGGTTATGACCACCTTATTAACACTTTAGCTTAGTTTCCAGTTGGTGCAGATCTCGGATAGTTTAGTATCTGGACGTTGCCTGCTATCCATCCATATACATTTGATATTCTTCACTCTCAGTAGAATTTTTGTCGTACATGTTCAAAGCTTTTGATTTTTTTCATCTTTGTTTCAAGTTGTAAAATGTATAATTGATACTTAATTGTAAAAACAGAAGCCATACCTACCTCTAAACAACTGAATGAATCTTAATAACATTTTTATGACCTCTGATATTTTGTGAATGTATACCCATATTTGCTTTTCATTCAAAATCGTTAGCATTTATGGTACCGAACAAGAACTTTACAATATCTTCGAAAAGCTAGTTAATGTTGGTATTTAGAAGCACAATTTGAAACATCATGTCGTTCAAATATGTCAGAAAAAACAAGAGTACTTTCATGCAGGCTACTTTCGAATAAGGGTTCCGGACAACTGTAATATCATATGGAATATTTATAAGTATCATTGGTTGTAGAAAAAAATATTTAGAATTTGAATTGATAAAAAAATAGACGATAGGAGTAATGCAGCTGTTTTTTAATATATACTTTCAAATCTAGTTTGAATACTCCAAATACGACAACGACAAAATAATCAAGGCTAATGTAAAAATAAACAATAACTAAACGTTTATAAGTATAAGTATATAAATTGATAAGCACCATACTAGTGGATTGTTGACAATGATGTATTATGTATTATTACATTTCTTCAAATGTTCGTTTAGTTTAAGACAAAATAATGCTGATATTTGTGTTACAAAACACGGAAGGCTAGGAGGTTGAATCGATTACACGACTTATTATTTTAACTATTTTTTATAAAATAATAAAACTATTTAGCTTTGAACATTTCACGACAATTATTCCATGGGGCATGCTTTGTGGTGATTGTAATTTCATATTTCTTTTCCTTAAGTGGGATACAACAAACTAATGAGATATAAAAGTTAAATACTTTTGTTGTCGAGTTAAAGTGAAATGAGGTTTTTAATGCCATCATACATTTCATTTGATCATGATACTTCATAACTATTTGTTAAATACTTGTTAGTATATCACAAATGCAAGTTATATATCATTTGTACTTATATAAACCTTTGTGTTGTATTTTGCATGTTTACAAATTTCTCTAATATTTTTTTTACAGTTTATACATAAACATAAATCTCACTTTAAACTTTTTGTAATACAGTCAACCCTGTTTTAAAGAACCACTTAAGGGAGAGCAAAAAATGTGGTCTCTTAAGATAGGTGGTATTTTAATACAGGTTTAATTTATATGAAATGTACTACAAAGGGATCTAAAAATTGTAGTCTTTTAACAATGTTTTTCGCTTAATACGGGTGCTCTATTCGGCAGGTTTGACTATATATCCTTTTTCAACCATCATGTATATGTTGTGCCTCACGTGATTTGTACTTCATTAATATGGTATCGTCTATAACTTATGATTCTGTGTGTATCAATATTATTATCCTTTATATATTTAGGAAATTGAAATATCACTTCCACTTTAATGTATAATATATCAAAACAGAACGTTTAATTCGGCACTCATTTTAACAATAAATAGTTGTATCATAACAAAAGATGCGAGAGGATCCATAAATGATAAACAGCATACCATAAAGAGAACATCCAAAAAAAGACAAACGTGGTCTACAACGAAACAAATAAATATATTATTTAAGAATTATGTCAATCTTAATAAGTCGTCCCTTGTTTAGACAAAAAAATTTCAACAGGAATTTATTTACTAAGTGCTGTTTGTTATAACAAAAGTTATTCAGTCAAATCAAATAAACTGACACACATATTAATATAAAAAAAAAAGATGTGGTATGATTGCCAATGAGACAACTGTCCACTCTTTTAAGCATTTTTTTCATCATACCGGAGAAAGGAAGAGATTCGCCAATGAGTGAGCAACACAACAACACAAAATAAACATGCAAGTTATAACTCAAGAAAATTCAAAATCCCCCACTGGATATAGATAATAAATTACCGGATACAAATAATATACTAGTACAGGAAATCAATATTTTATCAGATCGTTGCAGAAGCTTCGTCGGTTTATTAGGGTACATATTTGTTCAATCAATTCCAATTCCGATACAAGGTGCATAATATTTCTGTGATACAAATAGTCAATTCCATTTCATATCAAGAATGTCATTGCTATCATTTGTACATCTGTCTTTTTGTTGATAGTTTTTATACATTTTTCAGTTTTGGCCATTGGGAAAGATGTATGATCTGGTTACTAATCAAGCGTTTGATATTGGAATCATGATTGTGATTATGTTAAACATGCTTACAATGACACTAGAACACCACAACATGACTGAAACGTTTTCGACCGTTTTAACATATATAAATATGTCATTCATCGTCGTTTTTACCGTAGAATGTGTGCTCAAACTTTTAGCTCTTCGCTGGTTTTACTTCAAGATTCCTTGGAATGTATTTGATTTTGTTGTAGTTGTTTTATCCATATTAGGTGAGTGCTTTTAAAAAAAGTTATTACATTTGCATTTACATCATATACATTGCTTCTTTCACATACAGGTTTAACGGACTTATATACCATTGCTGGGACATCAGCTTATTTATTTACTGTTGTTTTGTTTTTCTAGAATCAATGCATCTGAATTAAGAAGCTGAATTGGGCTCCCAAATTATTTAATATATTTCCTTTGTATATTGAATGCATTTAATTAAATATAGACCTACTAATAAAAGAAAATTAACCAAAAACTTAATACACCAAGGAAAAATCTAAACGGATAGTCCCTTATCAAATGGCAAAATCAAAAGTCCAAACACATCAAACGAATGGAAAAACAACATACTTTTCTTATGCACATATATATAGATAACACTTTGTTTTATAGCTAGCTAAACCGGTCACTTGTATGACAGTCTTATAGAATTCAATTAATTTAACAACAATGTATGAGCAAAACAAAGACAAATAAGTGAAAATGACAATAATTGGGGTACAGCAGTCAACATTGTGTTATGATCTTTATCACTATAAAAAGGAACAAAAGTCAACAAACAAAAATGGCATATAGACACTCTATAAACAAACCACATAAGCAAAAATGAAAGCCAAGAATACAAAGAAAAAACCAAAGTACATTTATACAATGGCGGAAGGTATGACCCCAATTTAAACATGAAGTACTTGTATGTACAACATGTATTTCTTTAAATATATTCACTTAATCATAAGTCAAGTTTGCAAGTATTCTTTCAATGCATGTATATATGAATGTAGTTTTTTTTTCAAAAGAATTAAAATGTGTTAAAATTCAAATGCGATAAATTGAATGTGTCTACGAACATGACATTGGTTTATGTGTAGTTCCTGTAATTTCCTGAAGACAAGCATCAGCAAACAAAAATGATATTAAAAAGTTACCAGCAAGGTTGCAAGCTTATTAGCATAAATATGTTTGCCGCAAACTTACTGCAAGATTCATTTGCATGGTAACATAGTTGCTGCTAGTTGTCTTTTGTGAAATTTGACATTGAAAGATATCTTTAACCAATATAAATGAATTTGTATACTACAAGTTTGCCAAAAAAAATCTATAAAAAATGCACTGTAAAGCTTTTTTTACACGAATAAAATTCCACGGAGCAAACAAAGAACATCGATACTGAGAATATTAATAAAGTATCTCTGGTATGAAATAAATTCTTGGAAAATAATAGTAATATTTGAATAAACTTTATGAACAAAGGTTGTTTTTTCTTTTGCAGTAAATATATTGTATATACTTGTTGAATCTAATAATTACTCTTTTTATTAGGTGTTGCAATCAAGGATGCTATGGAGGCTTTACTTGTACCACCGACTTTACTTCGTGTAGTAAGAGTCTTCCGCGTTGGTAGAGTTTTACGATTAGTTAAATCTGCCAAGGGTATTCGAACATTATTGTTTTCATTGGCCGTTTCTTTACCTGCACTTTTCAATATCGGCTTATTGCTATTTTTAGTGATGTTTATTTATGCAACGTTTGGAATGAGCTTTTTCATGAATGTAAAACATACTCATGGCCTAGATGATGCATTCAATTTTGAAACATTCGGGCGTAGTATCATTATGCTTTTTCAAATGTGTACATCTGCAGGATGGAGCGATACCCTAGCAGGTTTAATAAATGAAAATGAAGGAAATAAAACTGACGATTGTAATCGAAATGCTGATCCACCAAACTGTGGTTCTTACGGTATTGCTGTTGCTTATTTAGTATCTTATCTCATTATTAGCTTTTTAGTGGTTGTTAACATGTATATTGCCGTCATATTAGAAAACTTTAGTCAGGCAACTGAGGACGTGCAACACGGATTAACTCCTGACGATTTTGATATGTATTATGAAAAATGGGAGCATTATGATCCGAATGCAACTCAATTTATTGATTTGGATAAATTATCGGATTTTGTTGACTATTTGGAGGAACCTCTACGACTTCCTAAACCAAACCATTTCATGTTAGTTAAACTTGATATTCCAATTTGTGATGATGATAAAATGTATTGTAGAGATATATTAGACGCATTGACTAAAAACTTCTTAGGTTCGGAAAACTTAGATAATACAGACATGGGAGTTAATCCGTTACAACAAGATAAAGCAAAAGTGGAATATAATGTTGTCAGTTCAACCATGAAAAGACAAGTAATGAATTATGCAGCAAGGGTCATTCAAAGAAGATGGCGGAAATATCAACACGTAAGAGGGGATTTACCGCCTCCACCACCATCCTACAACGAGGCGACTCAAAACGTTTCTCAGGAAGAACAAAAGGATGAACAAGCAGAAAATGATATAGAAATAGTTATATCACCATCAGAAAACAGAACAGTAGAATTAGGACCTGACAGTGACGTAGTTGCGTGATCAGAAATTTATTCCTTTTTTACAAGTTCATTAACTTGTACAGTTATACTTCAAACGTGTGTCAATATGAAACATAACAGGAATGCTGGATTTCTTAATCGTCATGCGGTGATTGTGTTTTATGCAGTGTAGATAGATAATTTACCAAAATACGTGAAATGATTGTCAGAGCAATTAATTGGCATAAATTATACTCATACACTGAACGTCTTTCCATTAGCCTGGTACTGGGATGCAATTTATTAATTATTATGTACATATTTTTTTTCAAATATTAACTCTTATTTGCAACTAAATAACGTTAAATCTTAATATTCTCAGAACTGATTTCTGTTACTGCAAATGTAAGTCACAGTATATACAAGAGCCATTTCCCTCAAAATTCTATTTAAAAAATTAAAAGAGATGTATTCTAACAAAAAATACATGTTGTTCCTGATGATATAGAATATAAAGTTAAAATACTATATACATTGTAGCCATTAAATCCTTTTACTGCTTGCTTAATATTAACATTATCATTAAAAAATAAGAAGATGTGGTCTGACTACCAATTAGACAACTCTACATCAGACCAGACGACATTGAAGTAACTTGCTATGTTTGTGAAGCGATTCAACTAAGAAATCAGCAGTAATGTGGAATCCCAAATTAATCTTCATTATCTGGACAACTGCATATTTTTAATGACATGACTTTTTTGTATTTCCTTTCATAAAGCTTCAAGCAACAAGCGGAGTTTGATTTGAGACTTTCAATTTTTTTTGTTTGATTATAGAAACCAGTTCTGTGAATTTCTATAGTAACATTAGTTGCAACTTAAATGCTTATTGACGTTTCAATATTCATCGAATGTATGTCATGTTTCAAATAACTCTTACTTAGATGTGTCTCATGTTATAAAATGTTAGCTATTTAGTAAATAGATACTTTTTCTTTTTTTATAAGATAAGGATTTTTTTTAGCTTATATTATTTTATAACTAATGGAATTGTTGTTTGACTGAAATCAATATACAAATGAATACTGTCGTTTTATTTTCATTTTTTTATATATTCTTCGCCGTTTTCAAAATAAAACCATTCAGCTTGAAACGGTCAAAAATCTTGTGAAGCCATTGTTTAAAGTACGTGCTGTATGCCAAGATCTAAATTTGACAAGATATCGTTTTACCGTGACTGCTTTCTTTGTATGAATTTTCTTGCAAGTGTTAAGGTTGTACATAACAATGATATTAATATTAATAGTTGGTGACAAAAATGCTCAGGTACAGATGCTCAATTAATGTTTCAACTACTGACGTCTTAAAAAGTCAAAGTAACATGATACGCCGATAGTTACAATGAGAAGGGGATAACAAAAACCTTTTTTTCTTTCTTCAAAATGATTATATTGATTCATGAAAAGTACTTACAAAGTGGTTTCAAATTTTCACTATATCTTTTCAATATTGATTTATTGTTCAGAATGTGCCTATAAAATGCTCATCAACGATACCACATTTGATTTTTTTTTACTCCTGAAGCCTATTTCGTCTCCAATATTGAGGAAATTGAGGTTTTGCCAAATGTGTAATCGCCCGTTTGCGTACCTATAACCTGAAATATAAATAATTATCAGTCCGATTAATTACTCCAATAAAAAATGGCAATTTCAACATCAAGAAGAATTGTTAATATAATGGTAAGGCTGGATTAACATATGTTTTCATTTATAATCACCTTTTTACATTGATCGAAGTATGCAAGCTTTAGAAACGGGAAAAGCATCGAATGTCATTACTTGTTTTAATTTTTGGTATGTTAAAATTTCCAATTGATACACGTACCGAATATTTTTTTAGAAAAAATATATCAAACAGCGTTGTAGATTAATTGCAAAAATATTTATCTCGATCGTATGTTTAATTTGCTTATTTTGAAGGATGGTTGAACATATTTTTCTAGTATCTAGTTTCTAAGAGATTATGATGGAAATAAATGTGGGTTCTCTTATTTGTTTTACTCGATTAATAGAAAGTATGCGCTTGCAAGAAAATTTGTCCAATGTGAACTGCAAGGTCGTGATACTCGTTTTAAATGAATATTTAAATGAATTGTATTCATAAAATAATTCTTGTTTTCAATTCTTAAATTTAAATATTTATATATTTATTAATAAAAAAATCTATAAAACAAAATGTTTCTTTTTTTTCCGTCCATGATTTATGGTATTAATTTAGATTTAAAAAAACCAAGTTAATATAGAGGCATGTTTACCAAATAATGTCGTAATAGTATTATTGATAGATTAGGTGTTTCTCACGTGTCACAATTTCTAGAAATAAAAATGCAAAGGAGTAGGGGCATTAAGGCCTGGTTTTGGCCCAAGAAAATAAAATGTTTGATAACTTTTTCAAATTGGCACATAATCTGTAGAAATGCATAGGGTCAAGAAATATAAATGAAGAGCATTAAGATTCTTATGTGATGACGTCACAATTACGTCATAAAATGTACTGTTTTCACAAAAACGATGAAAATTCAGAATTTATGCAGTTTTCTGTCTTTATTTCTGGTGTGGAAACATCGTGCGCAGCCAAGAAACAACACAATAATTTAACTGAAGCTTTATTATTACTATTGACAAAATCTCACCAAATATAAAGTTGTTTCTTGGGTGCGCACATACTTTTCCAATCGAAAATATACTTAAACATTTGATGAAAAACAAGGAAAATCACAAAATTTTACAAAATATACAAATTAAGGCATGATTTGTTGCCATGATAACTTGTTCAATGTCCAAAATTATTTTGTTTTTCTGAATACCTTCTACCTGAGATACTTTTCAGTAATTTAAAAATATGTATGATAACTTTTAAATTTGCAGTAATTTTTGGGCCAAATAAGGGGCTTATTGCCCCTACTCCTTTAACGAAAACGATTTATTCCTATTTATGCAGTGACTAATGATAATATACAGGTTTATATTAATAATGATAATATAAAAGTCCATATCGATCCGATAGTTAATGAAGCCAGTTCATAACAATAAACCAAACATTACACTAAGTTCATTATTCTAAATAGCAGTTTTTCGTTAAAAATATAAATTTCATTTAGAATTTAACCTTAGTGCTTGCCATATTTTGCCAGTTTTATTTTACTCTGATCTTCCAATGTAAGTAATTTTCACATTTTGATTTTTATTGTTTATATTTTCTCTGTACGACCCATGATTTTTTAAACTTTAATCCAATGCTAAAAAGAATTGAAGGCTTGACTTTTATCTATCAAGAGTCGGTAGGATTTGATTTATTCGTATTTTTCATGACTTGTACGTCTTGAGTTTATAATTTGTTTCTATCATATAAAATGTATTTAAATTGAATTTTGAAGTTCTCCTTATTATTAAACAGTCATATTACATTACATAATTTTCAAAGATATGCTATGAACGTATGTGATTTTCTTCTGTTGATATTTTCTAACTGTGATAATTTATTATATATTTATTTAACCACATCTTTTGGGGTAAGCGCTATAATACAATTTGTTATTAACCTTTGATTTTAGAGAATTCCACTTATGAATGTTCCTGTCATTTTGTATATAATTTATAGATATTGTTAGTTAAATTTATTAATACGATGATGCCTAATTTTTTTAATTACGCTTGTCAACCAGCAGAGAAACGTCTTTGTCGTTAAAAATTATAATGAAAATACATAAACCAATAAAAGAGAAGATTATATGGTTTCGTTGGAATTTACGACATTTAAGGATTTCGTAGATTGGATTTTAAAAATGGGGAGTGAAAAGTGAAAGTTGGACAAAACTTCAACATTTGTCACTGGGGGTCAATCACCACTTTTCTTTCCAACTGTCTGGTTTCTTCTACCATGGTCTTTTTTATTATCTTAACTGAATTGAACTTAACTTAACTATTATTTCCTTTGCTTTGCTACGAAAATTGAGCTTTCGATATATTAATGGGTATAGCATCACAGTCTGTTAACCATATAAACTTCTGTAAACTGTATGAATATATGTATTTGTTTTTTTTGGCCAAATAATTCTTTTAAATGTGTTATAAATATATCCCCTACAAGTTGGTAGGGTTTTTCATCAATTATTGGACAAGCTTCTGAGAAAAGCTGGTTATATAATGCATTCTGATCATTTCGAAAGACATAACAGCCGCCTTCATAGATGTTTCATGAAAAGGATGCGAGAAGCGTAAGATTAATAGTCCAGCACAAATATTAAAAAAATGTCTTACGGATATATTAAAATGAGGCAAAAGTTCAAAAAAATATTTGGATAATGTAACATAATGTGTTTCTCGAAATCCGAATAAATTTTGAAAACATATATCAATTAAAGGGCGACTATCGTATATGCAAATTTTCATTTTACTTTGTACATACTAATGAAGATACTGCTCAATAAGCACAGTAGATTATATAGTATTATTAGCACTTTTTATGAATGTGAGAACTTGTATGTCTAAAAAATGGATGAATAAATGGTAGAACCCGTTTACCTAATAAAAAGTTGTCATGTATAAAGCAAAAAAAGCAATGCATGTACATGTTAACATGACTAAAAATATCACTTAAAGTTCCTATGCACAAGAGAAATATAGGGTATACATTACTGTTAAAATCTTCAAATATTCACACCACCAAGATAAACACTTAAGCATTTCCAATACAGATACGTTGAATTGAAACTGTTTTCTTAATAGACTTCACTGCAAAGAGTTGTTGCAAATAGTATTATGCATTGTAGCAACAATCTCCATAATACAACCATCAATTTTGTAAAATATCACAAATGTTAATGAATAACAATAGTACATATGTGTAACAACTTTACAAATAGTAACAATTATAATATTCCCCATGAAACACCATTTGCCATAAAATTTATTATGTAACCTATGTTAAATGTTGCAGAGAAATTAAATTTCTTGTATTTGTACGTGTTAAACTGTGGTTTTTTCATCCAATGCACATTTTTTCTATTTTTATTATATATAGTCGTCACTTATGAAAATATTGTTTATGGGCCAGTTGAAACTACTTATTTCGATATCTTTTTGGTAATAATAATGATTTTTTTTTATCTTTGGCCCACTTATTCAAAATAATCAAAAATAAGGGTTATTCCTATCAAAATATACATGTACCAAAATTTTATGAAATATCAAAAATGAATATATATTTTTCATTCGAAAAGAAGTAAATCTTGTGTTCATTGCTTTTAACAAAAATTACAGATAAGAACTTTCAACTGGCCTCTAATGTATAAATCATTGCGAAAATAGGTTAAAATAAACCAATAACGTGTTGTCATTGTGACATGCTTTCTTATCTACACCAATGCATTTTGTATGTGTACAAGTATCTGACATACTTCTTTTTTTATATATATAATTAATAATAAATGCTCAAAAATGGTATGGAAAGATTGAAGCTTTCAATGTGATGAAAAGATGTGGAATTTTATGCACATTTAAATAATCTGTCAAATTGTCATTTATGCTTTTGTCATTTCACATTGTTCATTTCTTCTGTAAATAAATTTATTACACAATAAAAATGATTTTAACCAACATGATATACTTACTATTGAAGATACCTGATGTTAATAGAGTTCCTGAGCTATGTCGTCAATAGAATTGAGAATGGAAACAGGGAATGTGTTAAAGAGAACAAAACTGTCTTCGGACTAGAAAATTATATATAATGTCCATTAAAAAGACAGTTCTTATCGTCTTTGGAAGTAAAAGATACAATTTGAACAATAAGTGGTACATCATAAACACGATTTTAATAAATATATAAAAAGAACTCGAACTTTTAATAAAGACATTCCAGACAGTCCGAGTGGTGTTCAACATTGAGAAATAATAAACTGGGAACCAATTTGAACGATAAAAAAGAAAAATCCCCAAAATATTGAAATCAGAGGAAATTTCAAAAAGGAGAGTCTATATTCAAATGGCAAAATCAAAAGCTAAAATACATCAAACGGATGGATAACAACTTATATATCGACTTGATACAGGCATTTTCTTATGTAGATTATGGTGGATTCAACCTGGTATTATAGCTAGCTAAACCTCTCACTTGTATGACAGTTGCATCAAATTCCATTATATTGACAACGATGTGTGAACAAAAACCCAGACATAATAGGTATAAATGTCAAAAATAGGGATACAGTCGTTAACATTTGTGTTATAATCTTAATCACTATAAAACAAACAAATATGTAACAAAGAAACACAAAAAAGCATATAGACAAGGCACATTAGCAAAAAATAAAAAAAAAAAAAAGAATACAAAAATTTACAATAGCACAATAACGGGATTTATAAGTACAGAGCCATGTCATATGTATTAAAGAAAAAACAAAAAGGCATATAGACACAGCACATTAGCAAAAATGGATGACAAGAATACAAAAAATATCAAAGAACAACAGCACAATGACGGGATGCATAAGTACAGAGCCACGTCATATGGATTAAAGAATTTCAAAAGTCATATAGAAAAAGCACATAAGCAAAAATTAGAATAGAATGCAAAATTTAGCATAGAACAATAACACATGACGAGATGTATAAGCACAGAGTCACGTCAAATGGATATCACCAAAAACAGACTAAACAGTAAAACTAATATCCATAAAGACAAATTAAAGAATATGCATGTGACGTCATTAAAGCTAAACCAATAGTAAATAAAACCACAAATATTGCATGTAGAAACCACTGAATTAGAGTCGTGTGACTTTGGGAAGGAACAAAACAAAGTGTGGCAGAATTAAACATTTTAAAAAGCACTTTCACCCTTTCACCATTTACCAGGGACAACGACTTAAATGAAAAAAAGCAGTTGCAAAATGCATAAATTACCAGATTGACGCAAGCACAGACAGAATTTACTAACTCTTACAACTAAAGGGTCCAAAAACAAAAGTAACACTGGTAGCCAAAAAACTGATAACATAATACAGTCTTATCAATTTTGGGGCCCTTTATAGCTTTTTGTTCGGTGTGAGCCAAGGCTCCGTGTTGAAGGCCGTACATTGACCTATAATGGTTTACTTTTATAAATTGTTATTTGGATGGAGAGTTGTCTCATTGGCACTCACACCACATCTTCCTATATCTATTATTTATAACAATAGAAAGGTGTTGGTTAACATCCTGTAGCAACAGAACGTAAATCAGAGAAAGGAAACTGCGGAGTAAAGTGAGAACCGAACTAGCTATTAGACGGCAAAATCTTTATCAACAGATAATGAATAATCCCAGTTATTTTCATAGACTTATAAATATGAATCGCAGCAACCATCAAACCTCTACAAATCTGCTGATTATGTTTTACCAGAAGACTAAAAAGATCTTTTGCAGTTTGTGTTTCAAGTAGACTATGAAAATATCAGTCGGCAACTATAGGAACAACCTAGTACCATAGAGGCACCAAAATTACAGAGACAGAAGTTATTAAAGCAAATTGGTGAGCTCAATACTATGAATAAGGATGATGAATAAGGAATATAAGCGGCGCATTTTAAACAAGAGTGCACACGCTGAAATGTCTCGCCTTCTATACTAATCATTGATATTATGTTGATAGTCCTAAGTATAAAGCTAAGCGTTATTACAACTGTCACATAAACTTAACATTTACCAAGATAACTAAACAAAGACCAATGAACCTTGAAAAAGAGGTCCAGGTCAGATGAACCATGCCAGGCAGACAGGTACAGCTAACAATGCTTCTATACAACATATATAGTTGACACATTACTTATAGTTTAAGAAAAATAGACCAAAACACAAAAACTTAACACTGTGCAATGAACCGTGAAAATGAGGTCACGGTTAAATAAAACCTGCTCGACTGACATAAAGATCATAAAATATTTCCATACACCAAAGTAGTTGACCTATGGCATATAGCATTAGATAAAAAGACCAAAACTCAAAAACTTAACTTTGACCACTGAACCATGAAAATGAGGTCAAGGTCACATGACATCTGCCCGCTAGACATGTACACTTAACAATCATTCCATACAGCAAATATAGTAGACCTATTGCATATGGTATGAGAAAAACAGACCAAAACACAAAAATTTAACTATAACCACTGAACCATGAAAATGAGGTCAAGGTCAGATGACACCTGCCAGTTGGACATGTACACCTTACAGTCCTTCCATACACTGAATATACTAGCCCTATTGCTTATAGTATCTGAGATATGGACTTGACCACCAAAACTTAACCTTGTTCACTGATCCATGAAATGAGGTCGAGGTCAAGTGAAAACTGTCTGACAGACACGAGGACCTTGCAAGGTACGCACATATCAAATATAGTTATCCTATTACGTATAATAAGAGAGAATTCAACATTACAAAAAAATTGAACTTTTTTTTCAAGTGGTCACTGAACCATGAAAATGAGGTCAAGGACATTGGACATGTGACTGACGGAAACTTTGTAACATGAAGCATCTATATACAAAGTATGAAGCATCCAGGTCTTCCACCTTCTAAAATATAAAGCTTTTAAGAAGTGAGCTAACGCCGCCGCCGTAGCCGCCGCCGCCGGATCACTATCCCTATGTCGAGCTTTCTGCAACAAAAGTTGCAGGCTCGACAAAAACTAAAGCTCAAAATATTTAACAACATTCTACTGAATAGAGAAGAATTAGGTTGTAGATAACCCAAATAGTGCAAAACACCTACTCCAGTACAAATATGTTCTTGTCCCCGCAGATAAAGATTTTAAAACATCGTTTTAGCGTTTTAGTGTGAAATCACATTATAAAAACTGCTCCATAAATGACCATTTTCTCTTAAAATGTCCTGTACCAAGTCAAGAAATGTCAGTTGTTATCAAATAGTTCGTCCCTTTGTATATTGCATTGGCGTTTGTTTTTTGTTGCGCTTCAGTGTTTTTTGTTGTTTCGTTGTTTTCCTCTTATAGTTGATGTGTTCTATCGGTTTGACTATGTAACCCGGATTTGTCTTCTTTTAATCAATTTAGGATTTTTGTACAGCAGTGTACTGCGGTGCCTTTATTTGAATTTTCTTTTTTGGAAACTCAACATGTACTACCCTAAAAAATCATGGATAATATAGCTCTGTTCTATGTTCTTCCGAATTTCATCCAGAGTCAGAATGGATCTTCCTTCGTTGTATTGGATACCTAAACTACATATAATTGTATCCTTACAAAATATGTTATATTGCTGGATCTTCCAAGTGTTCAACGAAACCTGTTTCCAAGTTATTAACACCAATGTGTTGTGTTCATAGAGTGTCTTTATGCCATTTTGTTTTTCTTTGTTGGCATATTTGATTGTTTTTATCGTGATGAAGATTACAACACATTGTTGACTGTTGTATCCCAAATTTTGACTTTTTCTACAAAATATGTCTGCTTATTTTGCTCACACATTTATGTCAATATAACAGAATTATATGAGACTTTCATACAAGTGAGAGGTCAAGCTTACTATCGAACCAGAACTAGCTGTCAGTAACTGCGAGTACTCTCAGACCCTTACTTTTAATCTGATTTGTATAGTTTGTTCTTTTGTTGGCTGTTACATCACTAATCCAGGTTTGGAGAGGGTTGAGCGTTTACAAATATTTTTAATCCCGACACATTCTGAATGTGCGTGTTCAAAGTCAGGAGACTGTAGTTTAGTGGTTGTAGTTAGTTCATGTCTGTCATCTTTGTTTTAGTTAATTGTTTTGTTCTACATTAGGCCATTGTTTTCTTAATTTAATCAATTCATATTTTTCATTTTGAGGACTTTTATACGACCATACGGTATGGTGTTTCTTATTGTTGAAGTCTGTATGGTTCCCTATACTTGCTAAAATCAACTTCATTTGAACTTTTGTGGATAGTTGTCACTTTGGCAATCACACCACATCTTATTTTTATATTTACGACAGGACAGATGATTCCAGCATGAGTTAAATACTGGTCTTATACCAAGATAATTGACAGAAGGTTAGGGGCTCTCAATATTTTTTCAAACCAAAAATATATATTAACATCAAGTGTTTTCTGCTGAAAAGCATACTTTTGTCATGTCTCTACTTTGATTATTCACAGACAAGCTAAAACCAACAGCACTTTTCGAAGCAAGTATCAATTCATACAAAAAAAGTGATTTCAAAGGGGAAAAGGAAATCATTTACAGATGCAATTTACTATCTGTATGATCTCATAACCAGGTGCTCCGCAGGGCGCAGCTATATACGACCCCAGTGGTCGAACCCTGAACAGTTGGGGTAAATTTGGTCACAATATTCAAGCTTGATACTGTCTGAATTTGGATTGGGATCAATTTTTAACCGGATTTTTGTGACAAAAATGTCGGTTATTGATTTGGGGATGTACGGCGGGCGGGCGGTCGGTCGGGCGGGCGGTCGGGCGGGCGGTCGGGCGGGCGGGCGGGAATCAAATGTTGTCCGTGCATTAACTCATGAACCGTTCAACCAAAGCTTTTAAAATTTTAATATGTTGTTACTGACAACTAAATGAAGGTCAAGTTCAATAATGGCGATTTTAACTTTTACCGTTCAGGAGTTATGGTTCTTGAAAGATTGAAAAATGGAGTTTCCAGTCGTGTCCCTGCATTTACGCATGAACTGTTCTACCTAAGCTTTCCAAATTTTAATATGTTGTTACTGATGACAAAATGGAGATCAAGTCCAATAATGGCGATTTTGACTTTTACCGTTCAGGAGTTATGGTTCTTGAAAGATTGAAAAATGGAGTTTCCAGTCGTGTCCGTGCATTTACGCATGAACTGTTCTACCTAAGCTTCCCAAATTTTAATATGTTGTTACTGATGACAAAATGGAGGTCAAGTTTAATAATGACGATTTTGACTTTTACCGTTCAGGAGTTATGGTTCTTGAAAGATTGAAAAATGGTGTTTCCAGTCGTGTTCGTGCATTTACGCATGAACTGTTTTACCAAAGCTTCCCAAATTTTAATATGTTGTAACTGATGACAAAATAGAGGTCAAGTTCAATAATGACGATTTTGACTTTTACCGTTCAGGAGTTATGGTTCTTGAAAGATTGAAAAATGGTGTTTCCAGTCGTGTCCGTGCATTTTCTCATGAACCATTCAACCAAAGCTTTTGAAATTTTTATATGTTGTTACTGATGGCAAATTAGAGGTCAAGTTCAATAATGACGATTTTGACTTTTACCGTTCAGGAGTTATGGTTCTTGAAAGATTGTGAAATGGCGTTTCCATTCACGTTGTTGCATTTACTCATGAACCATTCAATCTAAGCTTTTCAAATTTTAAGATGTTGATACTGATGACAAAATGGAGGTCAAATTTGATATTGACGATTTTCACTTTCACCATTCATCAGTAATGGTTCTTGTGATATTGCCAGGACACAAATAAATATTAATAAATCCGGTTTGCTGTCGTTGTGACAGCCTCTTGTTTTACATAATATGGGTTTTTGTCACAAAATTAATGTGGTCATAGATCTTACAAATCTATTGCACAATACTGTGCAATTGAATATTTCTTTTTGAAACTTTTCAAAATTTGAAATTTGAAAATTTTTGAAAAAAAAAGGAATCCCTTAAAAAAATGGTAAACAAAAAATCCCCCTCCCCACTTTTTGAAACCCCCATTGGAGCAATAACCCTTAAACTCAATCCCATGCTTTCTTTTGTAGTATTGAACCTTGTATAATTTCAGAGAGATCCATACACTTAAACACAAGTTATCGTCATGATTGTTTGGAAACTAGAAACATGCTTCTTTTTTGCCCTTTTTTGGCCCCTAAATCCTACATATTTCGGGCAATTAACCCAAAACTTAATCCCAGCCTCCCCTTTGTTATATGGTACGTTGTGGTACAATTTCAGAGAGATCCATACAATTACACACAAGTTATTGTCTGGAAACTAGAAAAATGCTTGTTTTGGCCCCTTTTTGGCCCTTAATTCCTAAACTTTGGCCCCATAACCCTGAAAATGAATCCAAACCTTCTACTTGTGGTTTTAAACATTGCGATATAATTTCAGAGCAATTGAAATACTTGTACACAAGTTATTATCCTGAAACTAGAAAAATGCTTGTTTTGGGCCCCTTTTTCCTAAACGGTTGGGACCATCATCCCCAAAATTAATCCCAACCTTCATTTTGAACCTTCTGAAAAAATTCCATAAAGATCTATTCACTTAAACTAAAGTTATGATCCGGAAACCAATGTGTCTTCGGACGACGACGACGCAGACGACGACATCATACCATTATACGATCCCAAAAAATTTTTGGGGTCGTAAAACTTATAAAACATAAAACATCTTAGTTATATTCTTTCGAATAATAGCAACACAAGGAATATGATTTATCTTTCCAAATAAATTTTGGAAACAGATAACACTTGTCAATATGAGTTATAACAATTGATATTAAAACTAATGTTATCATTTTTTTTATTATTTTAAAATCCTAAAAATGAAAATGTTAGATGAAAGCCAAGGATTTCATGTAACAAGCTAAAACACACAACTAATTACAATTACATTACCATAAAGCTATGATTTGACGTTATCCCTTTTCTGTAAATATCTTTAGATTTAAAACTTTGGAAGGACTATAAAAATTGAAGAAACTTGCATTAGTTATTACTTCAATCTCAAATTAGGATAAGATGCTGTACTTCATCAATATATTGTTGTCTGAAAATCCAATAGAAATAAACTTATCATAGATACCAGGACTAAATTTTATATATACGAAACAGAAAACACATTTACAGTTATATAAATCGAATGGCTTACATTTTATATTTTGTGTCCAAACTGATGTCTACAGATGTGAAACCACAAATAAAACAATAACTGTAAAGAATGACTGATTTTTCAAGCAAACATTGTGCTGTTTGTTACTCATAACTTGTTTTTATTCCATATAAATACAGTAAAACATTCTATAATCTTTGAACTGTATCTGTCTTTACTAGTCATTGGAAAATAATGTCCTATTTAAACATAATGTATATCTTAAACAACTTAAATCAAGGGATATCAGTTACGCAAACCAGACATTATCACTTATAGTTTCAAAATATTATCTAGTATTTGAGAGATCAAATACAAAGCATCACCTCCATAATAAGTTGTAATGATCACAAGTACATAAGTATCAATAACCTATTTAAAATTACAATGTAAACACTATAAACAAACTGACAAAATCTATAAAGGCTGTTCCAATAGACACAGAAGTAACTTCATCTGCAGTATAAGTACTGATTTACTGAAAAGTTGTTGATTATATCTTAATAATGCAGTTTCATAAAATGCTGTCTCGAAATTTCAGGTACTATTTTTCATATTTTCACTTATAAGTCTTAACTAAAAAATAAGGGATATAGTATTCAAAGTTAGAACACAAAAACCTTATATGCACTTCAAATAACCTGAATGCCAAAGAAAATCTTACAAAAATGTTATTCATCTGAAAGTAACAATGAAACCATCAACACAGTATGTAGCACCATTTTGAGCAGAATGTAATATATTGCTTAATGTTAATCGTGATAAATCTGTGCATAGAGGACAACAGATGCAGGAAAATATAGAATGTAATTTAAGACTTAAATTGGCACAAAGTGTTCTTAATGAAAATACCATTATTCGTCTTGAACATTTACACAATCACATGGCACATCAAGATATTTGATAGAAAACTTTGCATGAAATAATGCATAAATGGGACTATTAATACAGATGAACTGAGTAGCAATTTTGATAAATATTCAGACCTCAGGAGAAAGAGGTGAAATTCATTCAGTACACATATCAGAAGTTTCCTTAATAGCAAATAACTGTAAAAATAACACACATCTTGAGCACACAAAACTTTTTTCAAATTTCCTCACAGTACATAAGACTAACTCTTCTCAATGTAAGGAAAAAGATGGGACATGACTTATAAGTTATTCTATCATTAAAACAGCATGTGCTTCTATTACCCTAATATCTACCTGTTGAGATATTTTACCTGTAACTTAAATGTCAGGTTCTCTTAACTGTTTTATTTGGTGTTATCTTTCACATATCCGTTCTAAGCGTTCTTTCTATGATTTCAATACCATATTTTGTTAAAATGCTTAGTTAATTACAGTAATGTGGTTTTTTGAAACTGTTTCCCTATATCTGTTACTAACTGTTACAGGAAAAAATATGCCAATAAAAACCCAATTATTTTTTTTAGAGAATGTGAAATGCATTACCCACCTAGTTTAATATCCTATATATCTAATTGGAACAGCCTTTAGTATCCAATATATCAAAATGGAACATCCTTCAGTATCCAATATGCCTAAATAGAACAACCTTAGTACTAATTCATCTTCAAATCTAACAGATTAAAATAAAACACATGTCCTAAATGAAACAGATTATTTAAACAGAGACAGATAATAAATACAATTGCATATTAATATTTATGAGACAAAACAAAGAAAGATAAAAATGCACAAAATCCTCAGTTGTTTGTATTAAACTGCACACAATTTTACAACAATGCAAATCTAGTTAACTCAATTTTATTTACAAAAAAATCTATCTCTCAGAAATATAATGGCTTTCAAAACCCTGATGACTACAGTCTCTTTCAATTTATGAGATTCAATGTGTTTTGCTACTTCAGATAACCAATTATAAAGCAATGTTTCTTATTCAAAATAAACATAAAATTGTTGTCAATAAATCATATTTTAAGTCAAATCATTACTGTAACATATGAATAAGAATATGCCAAAAGAATATAATATTGTGTAAGATAACTAATTCAAATGTCAATTGTTTTGCATTATATGGTTAATGGTGAAACTCAATGTTTTAGAAGTTGCTGATCTTAGACTGATAGTGATATATTAAGTAGAGAAAATCATCTCCAACCATAATACATTTTGATTGCTTGTAAAAGGGTAAAAAAAAATATTCAATACAACTAAACATACATTTTTTGTTTTGTTACACAAAAACATTACACTTGGGTCTGCCAGCAGATATTTGATTTTACCGAGTCTTAGTCCAAGTTCAAATGTTTATTTAACACCATGTATATGTCATCTTCAGGAAGTGGTGTACCAATTCTTCAAGTCATATCTTGTTAAAATACATTTCCAAAAGATTGATTTTGTTTTCATTTTTATCAAGTGGCTTTGTTGTAAAGATGTCCAAAAATCCTATACACAATTGTATTATTTGAAGTAATGAACAGGAAAAAACTTTAAATAAGCCAAGGTCATATTTTATTCTGTCTTTGGTGCCTGTTTATCCATAGGACCCTATTTTGCATTTCATATTATTCATTTTTATAACCCTGTATTGTTAGATGCTGTCTAATTATACAAATTATAAAAAAAGAAACTAAATATTGTTGCCCTGTCATGTATGGTTTCTATTAAATATATCTGAGATTCCTCAGTCCAACACAGCATGTACTAGGTAATAAGGACAGTGCTGTATCATGCCATGTAACATATTGGTCTTTGTAACATTGTATGCTACACCAAACAAATACTGATGGATCTAGGAGAAAGACAGGAAATGGTGTAACCATAGTGACATTGCTTATCAATAAATTTCATTATAGGTGAGACAAAAGGTAAACTCTAAACAATAATATCTTTTAAACACATGAATTTACATGAAATATAGACTGATTATACTAAAAAAAAAGTACAGTAAGTTTTCTATTTGCACTGCAGTCTACAATTTTAGCATTATTGTTGATTTCATTTGCTTTATATTACTTGTTATAAAGAGATTATGATAAGGTAGGGATACTTTCTGTATCCATCCAAAAAAGGGAGAGTTTGTAATAACGTATCAAAAGAAATGAGAAAAATTGGCTTTACCAAAATATTTAGATGTTTCTGATTAATAATCAATTTGTAAATAAGTTAATTTAATGTTATGAAGTGATGAAAAATCTGTATGAAATTTGGCACCAAAGGATGTTATATAAAACTATCCTTTTAAAATGTAATGCCCACTGTAAATGTCATGTATCACTAATTCAACCACAGGCATTCAATATAAAAATAGAGATTGTGTAAAAATTCAGTGGATGTTAAGAACTCCCTTAACAAATAATAAACAAAACAAAACAAATAATAAAATTCATAGAAACAAAAACAATTTTGCACATGAAAATGAGATTAAAGCTTGAAATAAAAATAATAATAAATAGAAGCTCAAGGCTTTTAAATAATTTATGCATAAAGTTCATATTTAGAAGTAAAAATAAACCCAATTAGAATATAAAAATAAGGAGATGCAGTATGAGACAACTATCCACTTTATACTTTCTATCATATTAAAATTGATTGTTTTAAAAAATTATGGTAAGGGCAAAGACATTTCTTGATTACCTCTTCATAACACTTGATTTAACAAACAATTTGCAGTATGTGTTTTCTAAGATCTCCAATTGATGAAATTAAATACTGTCATCAAAGAACAGTGTGTAAATAAACCTGCCAGGGTGTAATAAGGATTTGTTTTAATTCTCACTGAAGTGTGAAGGTTTTTCTATTTTAAAATTGGCTTAAACTTGGAAATTGTATTTCAAATTTTACTATCATGCGAATCAAAATATCTTAATGAAGACCACATACAGGTAGGTATGCACATGAATACAAATATGTTCCTTTCTTGGAATCTTAAAATATCTGTCAGTTGAAATCAACAAGTTACGACATGCAATGTGCTAGAGTTAGCTTTTGAAATTGATAAATAGCTTTATTTTTTAGAAATCTTTTTTCTAAATTAATGTAAAAGTTCAATTTCCACGACACATTTATATTTTCTAAAATAAAGTACATCTTAATATAAGGACATCACATCCATGCAATTTTTTCATTCTGTAATATGATGAAACCAGATGCTCCGCAGGGCGTAGCTTTATACGACCGCAGAGGTTGAACCCTGAACAGTTGGGGCAAGTATGGACACAACATTCAAGCTGGATTCAGCTCTAAATTTGGATTGTGATTAAATAGTTGACACAGCATAGGTTTCTGACACAGAATGAATGTGTTCTAATGAACTTAAAATTTTTGTTTTCTCTTAGAGCAATTCACTATGCTGTTGAATATTAATCCTCTCAAAAAAATGTTTGAAGAAATTTTCTTTTTTATTTATGAAATTTCAAATGAGAAAAATTGAACCCAATTTTTTTAATCACATTCCCCTTTCCCTTATTCCAAAACTAATCTCAATTAAAATTTCTAATGGAGTTTGCAACAATAACTACTCATTTAAATACATCATAAAATATTAAGATGTAAAAAAAACTGCTTGTTATCACTGAATGGTAAAGATTATTTTAATTTATCAGTTGGTAGTAAAAAGTGAATATACATTGTATATTGTATATAACAAAGATTTAAGTTGATTCTGGACAAAGAAAGATAACTTCAATTAAAAAAAAATCTTGCTATTGCACAATATTTTGCAATTAGATATTTCTTGCTTACTATTCTGGACAAAGAAAGATAACTCTAATTAAAAAAAAATTTGCTATTTCACAATATTGTGCAATTAGATATTTCTTGCCATTGCGCAATACTGTGCAATTGAAAAGACTTGCTATTGCACAATACTTAATATAATAATTTTAGATCCTGATTTGGACCAACTTGAAAACTGGGCCCATAATAAAAAATCTAAGTTCATTTTTGGATTCAGCATATCAAAGAACCCCAAGATTTCAATTTTTGTTAAAATCAGACTAAAGTTTAATTTTGAACCCTTTGGACTTCAGTGTAGACCAATTTGAAAACAGGACCAAAAATGAAGAATCTACATACACAGTTAGATTTGGTATATCAAAGAACCCCATTTATTCAATTTTTGATGAAATCAAACAAAGTTTAATTTTGGACCCCGATTTGGACCAACTTGAAAACTGGGCCAATAATCAAGAATCTAAGTACATTTTTAGATTCAGCATATCAAAGAACCTAACTGATTCATTTTTTGTCAAAATCAAACTAAGTTTAATTTTGGACCCTTTGGACCTTAATGTAGACCAATTTGAAAACGGGACCAAAAGTTAAGAATCTACATACACAGTCATGACAGTTAGATTCGGCATATCAAAGAACCCCAATTATTCAATTTTGATGAAATCAAACAAAGTTTAATTTTGGACCCTTTCGGCCCCTTATTCTGTTGGGACCAAAACTCCCAAAATCAATACCAACCTTCCTTTTATGGTCATAAACCTTGTGTTTAAATTTCATAGATTTCTATTTACTTCTACTAACGTTATGGTGCGAAAACCAAGAAAAAGCTTATTTGGGTCCCTTTTTGGCCCCTAATTCCTAAACTGTTGGGACCTAAACTCCCAAAATCAATACCAACCTTCCTTTTGTAGTCATTAACATTGTGTTTAAATTTCATTGATTTCTATTTACTTAAACTAAAGTTATTGTGCGAAAACCAAGAATAATGCTTATTTGGGCCCTTTTTTGGCCCCTAATTCCTAAACTGTTGAAACCAAAACTCCCAAAATCAATCCCAACCGTTCTTTTGTGGTCATAAACCTTGTGTCAAAATTTCATAGATTTCCATTCACTTTTACCAAAGTTAGAGTGCGAAAACTAAAAGTATTCGGACGACGACGCCAACGTGATAGCAATATACGACGAAAAATTTTTCAAATTTTGCGGTCGTATAAAAAGTTTATCCTGCCGTAAAAATTTCAAACAAAAATTAAAAATTTACATGATGGCTTGAAGTAAACAGCAGTATGCAGTATTTATGAAACATGTTTATTATTGCAAAAATGGCTGGTAATGGTAACTGGTATTTGTCAATAAATAAAGTCTTTAGTTTAACTGGAAATACCTGTCAAAATGGGAGACAACTCTTAATGTTATTCAATTAAAAATGGTTGTTGGATAGTACTTCCAAAATATTAACCAACATACTATCTGTTTGGAAATAAAAATTTGCATACATCAAATAGACATACAACCCTTAATTAATAACAACCAATGTCTTAAAATAAAATGTGTCCTCTAATAATACCACATACATTTAAATAGCCCTAAGTGAATTAAAAAAAGGAGTGTTTTAAATTCCAGTCTGATAGATTAAATTAGCAATTTAATTCAAAGATCTTTGGTATCACATTAAATCTAAATGAACATATTATTAAATGGAACAATTTATTTCATTAATCATTGTTGGATTTAGGATTTCAAATGATATATGATGAATTAAATTATTGTGAGCACAAAGACTAGTTTCTTACTGACATAGAAATATAAAGATCTACCATGATTACCATATATGTATAAAATAAAATAAAAAAAGTTTTTCCTTACAAATAAAATGTATAAAGCAGAATTCAAAAGTTTTCATAAAACATAACTAGAGGCTCTAAAGAGCCTGTGTCGCTCACCTTGGTATATGTGAATATTAAACAAAGGAAGCAGATGGATTCATGACAAAATTGTGTTTAGGTGATGGTGATGTGTTTGTACATCTTACTTTACTGAACATTCTTGCTCCTTACAATTATCTCTATCTATAATGATCTTGGCCCAGTAGTTTCAGTGGAAAATGTTAGTAAAAATTTACAAATTTTATGAAAATTGTTAAAAATTGACTATAAAGGACAATAACTCCTTAGGGGGTCAACTGACCATTTTTGTCATGTTTGACTTATCTTTAGGTCTTACTTTGCTGTACATTATTGCTGTTTACAGTTTATCTCTATCTATAATAATATTCAAGATAATAACAAAAAACGTCAAAATTTTCTTAAAATTACCAATTATGGGGCAGCAACCCAACAACCGGTTGTCGGATCCATCTGAAAATTTCAGGGCAGATAGATCTTGACATGATAAACAATTTCACTCCGTCAGATTTGCTCTAAATGCTTTGATTTTTGAGTTATAAGCCAAAAACTGCATTTTACCCCTATGTCCTATATTTAGCCATGGCAGCCATCTTGGTTGGATGGCCGGGTCACCGGACACATTTTTTAAACTACATACCCCAAAGATGATTGTGGCCAAGTTTGGATTAATTTAGCCCAGTAGTTTCAGAGGAGAAGATTTTTGTAAAAGATCACTAAGATTTACGAAAAATGGTTAAAAATTGACTATAAAGGGCAATAACTCCTTAAGGGGTCAACTGACCATTTCGGTCATGTTGACTTATTTGTAAATCTAACTTTGCTGAACATTATTGCTGTTTACAGTTTATCTCTATCTATAATAATATTCAAGATAATAACCAAAAACAGCAAAATTTCCATAAAATTACCAATTCAGGGGCAGCAACCCATCAACGGGTTGTCCGATTCATCTGAAAATTTCTGGGCAGATAGATCTTGACCTGATAAACAATTTTACCCCATGTCAGATTTGCTCTAAATGCTTTGATTTTTGAGTTATAAGCCAAAAACTGCATTTTACCCCTATGTCCTATATTTAGCCGTGGCAGCCATCTTGGTTGGATGGCCGGGTCACCGGACACATTTTTTGAACTACATACCCCAAAGATGATTGTGGCCAAGTTTGGATTAATTTAGCCCAGTAGTTTCAGAGGAGAAGATTTTTGTAAAAGATTACTAAGATTTACGAAAAATGGTTAAAAATTGACTATAAAGGGCAATAACTCCTTAAGGGGTCAACTGACCATTTCGGTCATGTTGACTTATTTGTAAATCTTACTTTGCTGAACATTATTGCTGTTTACAGTTTATCTCTATCTATAATAATATTCAAGATAATAACCAAAAACAGCAAAATTTCCATAAAATTACCAATTCAGGGGCAGCAACCCATCAACGGGTTGTCCGATTCATCTGAAAATTTCTGGGCAGATAGATCTTGACCTGATAAACAATTTTACCCCATGTCAGATTTGCTCTAAATGCTTTGGTTTTTGAGTTATAAGCCAAAAACTGCATTTTACCCCTATGTTCTATTTTTAGCCATGGCGGCCATCTTGGTTGGTTGGCGGGGTCACCGGACACATTTTTTAAACTAGATACCCCAATGATGATTGTGGCCAAGTTTGATTAAATTTGGCTTAGTAGTTTCAGAGGAGAAGATTTTTGTAAAAGTTAACGACGACGGACGCAGGACGACGACGGACGACGGACGCAGGACGCCGGACGCCGGACGCAAAGTGATGGGAAAAGCTCACTTGGCCCTTCGGGCCAGGTGAGCTAAAAATAGAGCATAAAAAGATGCTAATCATGATTATCTTTAAATAATGTGAGATTAGGATACAAATAAATGCCTGAACTTATTTCAATATACAAACTTTAAAGTATTTATTGTGTCCAGATTGATACATAATTATTAAATTTCTGATTATCAAATGTAAGTAAAAGAATACACTATTTCAAAAATTTCAAAATACTTTATAAAAAAGATCAAACATTAATTTGAAACAAGTTCAGAAATACACCAGATAAAGAGTTTTTGAATGTGATAGTTTTAAAAGTGTACAATATTTCAAAAGCACCAGGATTATAATATTTTCATGAAATTCATTTCATATAAAACAAAAAGTAGAGATTTAAACTAAAAATGTTCAATATTTACATCATACTGAACATTATTGCACATAGGTCAACACACTGTTATGTAAAACACATGACAGCTAACAAAGCACTGAGATCTAAAACTGTACACATATATTGGTCACTGTACATATATACACAGAATTTATTAACACTATACAAACATGTGTGTGTCATACATCAGTCTCAGGCTTACTAGCCAATTTAGCTTCTTTAAGAATCATATCACACTTGTCTAGCTCCTACAAATATAAAACAGAAATTCTATGTCTTTGTATTTACAATCTGATGATTTATAACATTATAATTTAATTTTGGATGTAACGCGTCTTCTGATTGGCTGACGTTATTTTGTTATGAGCCCATAGACATAATTTAGTCATGTGACCGTGATGTCATCAACGTTTTTTCATGGTTTTCTACAGTTTAAAATGGAATTTAGAATTAAATTATAAGAAATGACTGTAATATTTTTTCTGTCTATTCGAAATAACATAAAAAATGTGGTGCACACTGTAAATAACCCGCTATGCGCGTTATTCAGTGTGCACCACATTTTTTATGTTATTTCTTCATAGACAGAACAAATATTACAGTCATTTCTTAAATAACCATTAGAAGTCAAGACATACATTTTGAAATAGTGTTTTACTAAACAAATAGTTACCCAAAGGCTTAAGATAACTAATTCTGAATGTTTTGAATAAAATTGGTTCCAGAATTGGTTAACAACTTTCTGTACAAGCACAGCAAAAAAAACACATGAAATAGGAATAGGACTTTTACTGCTGTTCTAGATTTCAAAGTATGTTTCAAAAAATTAATTTATGAAAAAATAAAAGCAGTTAATCTGTATCTTATTAAATATTGTTCAAAATTTAAAGTTAGTCTTTAATGAAATAGTCCCCCATGATGTTCATAAAATTATATGAATAAAAAAAAATACCAATTAATGTAATGATACCTTACCTTTTTATTTTCCTGTGATAATTTCTCTAATTGATTGGTATGATGGGTTTGTAAGCTCCTAATTTCTACACCTAAATGTAATGATACCTTACCTTTTTATTTTCCTGTGTTAATTTCTCTAGTTGATTGGTATGAGTTTGTAAGCTGCTCATTTCTACACATTAATCTAATGATACCTTACCTTTTTATTTTCCTGTGTTAATTTCTCTAGTTGATTGGTATGATGAGTTTGTAAGCTGCTCATTTGCTTTCCTTGTTTAATTTTCTGTCTTTTTATTTCATCTATAAATTTCTTCATGTTATTTTCATTCAATTCTTTTATTCTCCTATAAAATAACATTATATGTTCAGGGAATAAATATATAAAATGTATTCATAACACATAAATATATAGGTCTTAAATAAAAAGATATAATCATACATATCTCCTACACTCTCCAGTGCATAACATTTGAAAATAATTATACCAAGCCTTTCCTTTTACAAAGATAATACTTCGACCATGCCACGATGAGGGGGCGTATTGCATTTCTGCTAATTTTTCAAAATTCCAATACTTCGTTTCCAGAAATTTAAAGTATACATTTCCAGAAATTATATTTATTACTTTTATGGAAAATTACCTGGCAGTAAATTATTAATATGTGAATATATGTTAGATAAATTATGTATTTCATATTTCTATACAAAAATGGTTCTGATCTTATATCTACAATATACTAGATATAGACCAGATGCTCCGCAGGGCGCAGCTTTATACGACCGCAGAGGTTGAACCCTGAACGGTTGGGGCAAGTATGGACACAACATTCAAGCTGGATTCAGCTCTAAATTTGGATTGTGATTAAATAGTTGACACAGCATAGGTTTCTGACACAGAATGAATGTGGTCTAATGAACTTTAAAAAAATGTTTGCCTTTGAGCAATTCACTATGCTGTTGAATATTAATCCTCTCAAAAAAATGTTTGAAGAAATTTTCTTTTTATTTATGAAATCTGAAATGAAAAATAATGGACCCTCCAATTTTTTTTTCACATCCCCCTTTCCCTTATTTCAAAACTGATCTCAATTCAAATTTCTAATGAAGTTTGCAACAATAACTACTCATTTAAATACATCTTAAAATATTAAAATGTAAAAAAAGTGCTTGTTATCACTGAATGGTAAAGATTGTTTTAATCTATCAGTTGGTAGTAAAAGTGAATATACATTGTATATTGTATAAAACAATGATTTAAGTTGATTCAACTACTATTCTGGACAAAGAAAGATAACTCCAATTGAAATCCAATTGGAATTTCTTGCTAAATATTGCACAATATTGTGCAATTAGATATTTCTTGCTATTGTGGAATACTGTGCAATTGAAAATATTTGCTATTGCACAATACTGTGCAATTGAAGATTTCTTGCTATTGCACAATACTGTGCAATTGAAGATTTCTTGCTATTGCTGAATACTGTGCAATTGAAAATTTCTTGCTATTGCACAATACTTAATATAATAATTTTGGATCCTGATTTGGACCAACTTGAAAACTGGGCCCATAATCAAAAATCTAAGTACATGTTTAGATTCAGCATATCACAGAGGCCCAATAATTCAATTTTTGTTAAAATCAAACTTAGTTTAATTTTGGACCCTTTGGACGTTAATGTAAACCAATTTTAAAACGGGACCAAAAATTAAGAATCTACATACACAGTTAGATTTGGCATATCAAAAAACCCCAATTATTCAATTTTTGATGAAATCAAACAAAGTTTAATTTTGGACCCCGATTTGGACCAACTTGAAAACTGGGCCAATAATAAAAAATCTAAGTACATTTTTAGATTCAGCATATCAAAGAACCCCAAGGATTCAATTTTTGTTAAAATCAAACTAAGTTTAATTTTGGACCCTTTGGACCTTAATGTAGACCAATTTGAAAACGGGACCAAAAATTAAGAATCTACATACACAGTTAGATTCGGCATATCAAAGAACCCCAATTATTCAATTTTTGATAAAATCAAACAAAGTTTAAATCTGGACCCTTTGGGCCCTTTATTCCTAAACTGTTGGCAATAAAACTCCCAAAATCAATACCAACCTTCCTTTTATGGTCATAAACCTTGTGTTTAAATTTCATAGATTTCTATTTACTTATACTAAAGTTATGGTGCGAAAACCAAAAAAAATGCTTATTTGGGTCCCTTTTTGGCCCCTAATTCCTAAACTGTTGGGACCTAAAATCCCAAAATCAATACCAACCTTCCTTTTGTGGTCATAAACATTGTGTTTAAATTTCATTGATTTCTATTTGCTTAAACTAAAGTTATTGTGCGAAAACCAAGAATAATGCTTATTTGGGCCCTTTTTTGGCCCCTAATTCCTAAACTGTTGGAACCAAAACTCCCAAAATCAATCCCAACCTTTCTTTTGTGGTCATAAACCTTATGTCAAAATTTCATAGATTTCTATTTACTTAAACTAAAGTTATAGTGCGAAAACCAAGAAAATGCTTATTTGGGCCCTTTTTGGCCCCTAATTCCTAAAATGTTGGGATTAAAACTCCCAAAATCAATCCCAACCTTCCTTTTGTGGTCATAAACCTTGTGTTAAAATTTCATAGATTTCTATTCACTTTTACTAAAGTTAGAGTGCGAAAACTAAAAGTATTCGGACGACGACGACGACGACGCAGACGACGACGCCAACGTGATAGCAATATACGACGAAAAATTTTTCAAATTTTGCGGTCGTATAAAAACATTAAAGTTTCACCTTAGTTAAAAATCGATATATTTTTTATGTTTCACAAACTTGAATTATCTATGATCATATCTGTAATGAAATAACTAATATTTTCATAGATGGCACAGTTAACTTTTCGATACATTGGTGTAAAATGGTAACTACATTCATCTTGTGTTTGCGTTACTTCCCACTTTTTATCAAAATGTAGGATCTCTTTATTGATGTGTGAACTACCTGAAGACTAACTCTCCAGCCCGAGGTAGATCATATTAACTTTGAATGTGCAATGCATACTGCTGTTACAAAAATTTCATGCTGCTACAATCAGTTGTTGCAGGTTTCATTTAGGATTAAGTTCAATGTTCTCCTTAATTTTTTTCTTGAAAAAGTAATAATTTTTTTTCCCAGAAACGTCATCTTTTTTCCCCAGAAAAGTAATGCCAATTTGCAGAAATGTAAAACACTGGGATAAGCGAACTATTTTAGAGTATATTCAAAGAATCCTGTGAACTTTTTGAATTATGAAATTAAAAATTGTATAGCCTTAAGACTTCCTATACACTTTTGAAACAGCTAAATTACTTTTTGTTAAGTAGTAAACTTTTAAAAATAAATCTTTCAGTATTTCAACATTTTAAAAAGATGAAGATCTGACAATTAGAGCCAGAGTAAATTTCTTAAAGAAAGAAATTTTTTTTTTACCATGAGGTGAATAAGAAAGATGAAATTTTCAAGACAATTACTAACTGGTCTGATAAGTTCATAATAAAAATCTAAACCTCAGGTTTTTCGTACCTTTCTCGTTCCATCTTGTTTTTGATTGTTTTATCATTCTGTACTGCCTTACTTGATTCCATTGACTGTTTCACCTGTATAGCCTTAAGTTCTTTCTCTTCCCTAACAAAACAAAAGCATTTTGATAAGACAGTTCCATTCTGCAAATGTGTTTTCAGAGCTCTTTTAAATGAAAACTGTAAAATTAACCTTCACAGTCCTCATTTTTGGGAAATAACTTCTATTAATAGATATTGTCTTACTTTCTTTTTTGATTAATAAAGTTTCTCTAAATCTATTATTGTATTCAAGGTGATTCAAAATCCTCCTCATCCTGAACATATCTGTCCATCTGTCCATGTCAGATTTCTATCTTTTATAACAGATTACAAGATAAAAGACAACACTTGAATTTTTCCCTATGTTCTATTTTTAGACCCATGTTGGTTTGCAAATTGGATCACAAGTTAAATCCTTTAAACTACATAACCAAAAAATAATTATAGCCTAGTTCTGTTCTATTTGGCTCAGTAGATTCAATGAAGATTGACAGCAGATCACAATGATGATGGATGCCACGACATTAGACATTAGACCAATCATGAGCAAATAAAAAATTCTTGAGCTAAAGTCGGCCATGTTTAGAGGAGGCCCATTTAGATATTGATTAATTTGTTACAATCTCCTTAGTAGATACTTATTTGTTCATGTGAACTTCAGAAAAATTTCATAATTTGGAAGACTGCCTAAATGATCACCAAGGAAACAGATACTAATGCCACAACATATCTTCTAAACTGACATGATCACAAAATGGTTCCTGCTTGAACAGCTAGAATACAAAATAATTCTTTCTAAAGTGACTTAACAACAAACTTGATAAAGTCCTGTGTTATGATATTGTAATTATTGTATTTGTTTATGTTGGCCTAATTTGTGTTGTATGGCCTGATAGTTGTTTACAGAATAATCTTAGAACTGTGCAGTTTAGAAATCACTGGAACAATTACAGAATGATTGGAACTTTCCAGAATGATCCTAATAAAAGATGCGTTATATAAACTTCTACATTTTACTAGAAACTTCCATTGTAACTTTCTAGGATGTTCCAGTATAGATTGTTCTAGAATTTTCCTTGACAATTATATATATATGCAGACACTAAAGTTAAACGCTCACTCTTGGATTTGGACTTAGACATCGATAGACATTAATATTCATAGCCTTTGGATTGACACTTTTATTCTACAAACAACATCATACTGGATTGTGACCGTAATATTCAGATTGGATTCCGAAAGATATCCGGATACAGATAAAGATAAAAGATTGGACTCATATTTTGACGGTTAAGTTGACAGTAATATTTGTGTAATACTTCTTGTAAATTTTTGTATAACAAATATTGTTAAATGTTACATTGATCTAGCTAGGAACAAAGTGGTTGCTGAACCAATTGTTACCAGTGAACCAGTGGTGGATGTTAAATCACCTGAAGATGATGCTGAATTGTATCCAGCTTGTGTTGTTACTAGGGCGATGGCTAGAAAACAACAAGATGAGAATTTGCAAGAAGACCAGTTTGATTACATGGACCTTTCTGACACTTTCCTAGCCGACATTGAAGGTCCTGGTAGCTCAGAAAAGGCCATAATAAGACCACCTAATGTTAACAAGAATGTAATTATGCCATGGCCAGACGTAAACAGCCATTCATTAAACAGAAAGAACCTTTTGGAAGAACAAAATAAAGACCCTGAGGTTCTTCAGCTCTGCAAGAGGGCTCAACCACAGGAGGAAGCAGAAAAAGTGGCTGAATGCTATTTCCATCAGGACGGCATTTTAATGAGGAAGTGGAGGTCTCCTGATGCTACCCTAGAAGAGGAATGGAGAGTGGTATACCAAATGGTGGTGCCTAAAGTTTATAGGCAAGAAATTATTGGTCTTGCCCATGACACCCCCTTGGCTGGACACTTAGGTATAAGAAAAACTTGCCTTAAGATCTTGCAGCATTTCTACTGGCCAAGACTTAGAAATGATGTTGCAGAATACTGCAAATCCTGTCATATATGCCAGGTTGTTGGTAAGCCTAACCAGAAAATACCACCTGCACCACTTCTGTCTATTCCAGCCTTTGACGAACCTTTCAGCAGAGTTCTAATTGACTGCGTTGGACCTTTACCAAAGACCAAAACTGGAAATGCGTATTTATTGACAATCATGTGTACATCCACTCGCTTTCCTGAGGCTATTCCGCTAAGAAATATCAAGACACCTACTATTGTCAAAGCACTTATCAAATTTTTCACATTAGTAGGACTTCCTAAGTCTATACAGTCCGACCAGGGATCAAATTTCATGTCAGGTTTATTTCAGCAAGTCGTGTACCAGTTAGGGATTGCACAGTATAGATCAAGTGCGTACCATCCAGAATCTCAAGGTGCCTTAGAACGTTTTCATCAAACATTGAAGAACATGATTAGAACTTTTTGTCTTCAATTTGCCAGAGACTGGGATGATGGAGTTCACTTTCTACTTTTTGCAGTCCGAGAGGCTGTTCAAGAATCCCTTGGATTTAGTCCCTTTGAGTTGGTATTTGGCCATACTGTAAGGGGACCGTTAAAATTGATTAAGGAAAAGTGGCTTATTGAACATACTGACTTGAATCTTTTAGACTATGTATCTAGATTTAAAGAAAAATTGAATACTGCTTGTCAAATTGCTCAGAAAAACTTAAAAAATGTACAGAACAAGATGAAAATATGGTATGATAAAGATGCCAGGGACAGAGTTTTTGAGCCTGGTGATAGGGTACTTGTATTTTTGCCAGTCCCTGGACATCCTTTACAGGCTAAATATTGTGGTCCTTATTCAATAGAGAGTAAAATTAATGATTTAAATTATATTGTAAAAACTCCAGGTCGGCGCAAACAAAATAGAGTGTGTCATATTAATATGTTAAAACCATATTTTGAGCGTACTAATGAATGTGAGAGTAAACCAGTTGCCACTTTAGGCATGGTTAAATTTGAGAACAATCATGACAAACCAGATGTAATTGAACCATCTTTTAGTTCTAAAACTTTGGAAGAGACAGTTAGATTGAAAAATTCAGAAATTTTGTCAAATTTAGACTCAAAACTTGCACATCTGTCTTTTGATCGTAGAGAAGAAATAAAAACTTTGGTATTTTCTTTTAAAAATCTTTTTCCAGATGTGCCAAACAAAACCACTGCTGTTTGTCATGATGTTGATGTAGGAGATGCTTCTCCAATTAAGCAACATCCTTACCGGCTTAATCCACTCAAACTTGAAGTTATGAGAAAAGAAATTGAATATATGCTTGACAATAATATTATTGAGCCGAGTAACAGTGAATGGAGCTCTCCTTGTCTCCTTGTGCCAAAACCAGATAAAACCTTTCGTTTCGTGACTGATTTCAGAAAAGTAAATTCAGTCTCAAAATCTGATTCCTATCCGATTCCAAGGATAGACGATTGTATTGACAACATTGGTCAAGCAAAATTTGTGAGCAAATTTGATTTGTTGAAAGGTTATTGGCAAGTCCCATTGACACATAGAGCTCGTGAAATATCAGCTTTTGTTACCCAGATGGCTTATTTCAATATACTGTAATGCCATTTGGCATGAAAAGTGCACCAGCTACATTTCAAAGAATAATCAATAATTTTATAAAAGATTTAAACTGTTGTTATGCTTATTTATATTGATGATCTAATTGTATGTAGTGATAGCTGGGAACAGCATTTAACACATTTGTATGATACTTTTGATAGATTGTCACAATCAAATTTGACTATTAATCTTGGTAAAAGTGAATTTTGTCAGGCCACTGTAGATTATTTAGGGCATACAGTTGGCCAAGGTCAAGTGAAACCTATTATGGCTAAAGTGGAAGCCATTTCCAAATTTCCTCCTCCTACAAATAGAAAACAACTTATGAGATATTTAGGCATGATTGGATTTTACAGAAAATTTTGTTCAAATTTTGCTACTGTGGTTCAACCATTGACTCATCTTTTACGAAAAGATTCTAAATTTATCTGGAGTGAAAATTGTCAAAACGCTTTTGAAAATAGCAAATCACTTTTAATTAATAGTCCAGTTCTGATTACTCCAGACTTTGAAAAACAATTTAAACTTGCCGTTGATGCAAGTGATGTAGGAATTGGAGCTGTTTTATATCAAGAGACAGATGATAATGTTGAGAAACCTATATCATATTTTTCCAAGAAATTAGATAAACATCAGAAAAATTATTCAACTATTGAAAAAGTGTGTTTTGCAATGTTGTCAGCACTTCGACATTTTGATGTATATTTGAATCCCACTGTATATCCTATTCTTGTTTGTACTGATCATAATCCTCTCACCTTCATACATAAAATGAGAAACAAGAATCAGAGGTTGACAAGGTGGAGTTTATTGTTACAGGAATATGATGTAATTGTAAAACATATCAAGGGTAAGGATAATGTAATAGCAGATGCTTTATCTAGAGCTTATTAAAACACTTTGTATATACTATGTATTTTTGTTCATTTTATTCATGATAAGTTTTTGTTACACAAAAACTTCTTTTAAGGGGGGAAGTGTTATGATATTGTAATTATTGTATTTGTTTATGTTGGCCTAATTTGTGTTGTATGGCCTGATAGTTGTTTACAGAATAATCTTAGAACTGTGCAGTTTAGAAATCACTGGAACAATTACAGAATGATTGGAACTTTCCAGAATGATCCTAATAAAAGATGCGTTATATAAACTTCTACATTTTACTAGAAACTTCCATTGTAACTTTCTAGGATGTTCCAGTATAGATTGTTCTAGAACTTTCCTTGACAATTATATATATATGCAGACACTAAAGTTAAACGCTCACTCTTGGATTTGGACTTAGACATCGATAGACATTAATATTCATAGCCTTTGGATTGACACTTTTATTCTACAAACAACATCATACTGGATTGTGACCGTAATATTCAGATTGGATTCCGAAAGATATCCGGATACAGATAAAGATAAAAGATTGGACTCATATTTTGACAGTTAAGTTGACAGTAATATTTGTGTAATACTTCTTGTAAATTTTTGTATAATAAATATTGTTAAATTTTATTATTGATTTGTGTCTTTTGTTGGCTACAATTTAAAGGCGATTTCTGGCCGTAACACCTGTAAACAAAATTATGCTGTCTATGACTTTCATTGCAGAAGGACTAAAGAATTTAAAGACATTTTTTTTTTCAACTTGTAAGCTTTATACTGTTTAATTCAAATGTTTGTTTGTAATTTCTTTGTAAACCAACCTTTCATGTCTAGCTTCCAACTCTTTGATTTGCTCTTGTTTGACATCATCAAACAATTTCTTCAGTAAATCGTTCTGTTGAGCTAAATGAAGTTTTCTCATTTCGTGTTCTTCATTTAATTGTCTACATCCCATATCAGTCCATTCAGTTGTTTGGTCACATACCAATTCTGATAACTACAAAATATTATTTCATAAAATGCTTGCTTATCTATGCATATGATTCAACTTCATTTCTTTAACACCAACTAAAACATCGAAGATTTTGGAACACTTTTTGACATCCCAATAGAATGCATTCTTTATGATATTTAATTACAGAACAACGTTCCCTTAGTAGTATTGAACCTTGCAGTACAATTTTAGAGGGATCCATACCCTTAAACACAAGTTATGGTCTGGAAAACTACAAAAATGCCTGTTTTTGCCCCTTTTTTTGCCCCTGATTCCTGAACATTCAGCGCAATTACCCCTAAACTCAATCTCAGCCTTTCCCTTGTGATATGGAACCTTGTGGTACAATGTCAGAGAGATCCATACACTTACAAACAAGTTATTGCCCAGAAACTACAAAAATGCTTGTTTTGGGCCACAATTCCTTAACTTTTGGTACCATAACCCTAACTAGAGGCTCTAAAGAGATGGTGTTGCTCACCTTGGTGACATTGGTCTATGTGCATATTAAACAAAGGACACAGATGGATTCATAACAAAATTGTGTTTTGGTGTTGGTGATGTGTTTGTGGATCTATCTTACTTTACTGAAAAATCTTGCTGCTTACAATTATCTCTATCTATTATGAATTTGGTCAAGTTGACTTATTTGTATATTGTACTTTGTTATACATAATTGCTGTTTACAGTTTATCTATATCTAAGATAATATTGAAGATAATAACCAAAAACTTCAAAGTTTTCTTAAAATTACCAATTCAGGGGCAGGAACCCAACAACGGGTTGCCTGATTTGTTTGAAAATTTCAGGGCAGTTAGATCTTGACTTAATAAACATATTTTAATGAATGAGATTTACTCTAAATGCTTTGAGTTCAGAGATAATAGCAAAAAATTGCATTTTACCCCATATGTACTATTTTTAGCCATGTCAGACATCTTGATTTGTTGAAGGGATCATTGGACACATTTTAAAAACTACATACCCTTAAGATGATTGTTGCCAAGTTTGGTTAAATTTGTCTTAGTAGTTTCAGAGGAAAAGATTTTTTTTAAAAATTACCAAAATTTTAGAAAAATGGTAAAAATTTACTACAAAGGGCAATAACTCCTTAAGGGGTCTCAACTGACCATTTTGACCATCTGACTTATTTGTAGATGTTACTTTGCTGAACATAATTGCTGTTTACAGTTTATCTCTATCTATAATAATAGTCAAGATAATAACCAACCAGGTGCTCCGCAGGGCGCAGCTTTATACGACCGCAGAGGTCAAACCCTGAACAGTTGGGGCAAGTATGGACAAAACATTCAAGCGTGATACAGCTCTGAATTTGGATTGTGATCAAATTTTTGACATTACATGGTTTTTTTTTACACAAAACAAATGTCAAGATTTTACAAATCAATTAAAGATTTCTTCTTCAAACTTTTTAAATCTAAAATTAAATAGTTGACACAGCATAGGTTTCTGACACAGAATGAATGTGGTCTAATGAACTTAAAAATTTTTTTTTGCCTTTGAGCAATTCACTATGCTGTTGAATATTAATCCTCTCAAAAAAATGTTTGAAGACATTTTCTTTTTATTTATGAAATCTGAAATGAAAAAAATTGACCCCCAATTTTTTTTCACATCCCCCTTTCCCTTATTTCAAAACTGATCTCAATTCAAATTTTTAATGAAGTTTGCAACAATAACTACTCATTTAAATACATCATAAAATATTAAAATGTAAAAAAAGTGCTTGTTATCACTGAATGGTAAAGATTGTTTTAATCTATCAGTTGGTAGTAAAAGTGAATATACATTGTATATTGTATAAAACAATGATTTAAGTTGATTCAACTACTATTCTGGACAAAGAAAGATAACTCCAATTGAAATCCAATTGGAATTTCTTGCTATTGCACAATATTGTGCAATTAGATATTTCTTGCTATTGTGCAATACTGTGCAATTGAAAATATTTGCTATTGCACAATACTGTGCAATTGAAGATTTCTTGCTATTGCACAATACTGTGCAATTGAAGATTTCTTGCTATTGCTGAATACTGTGCAATTGAAAATTTCTTGCTATTGCACAATACTTAATATAATAATTTTGGATCCTGATTTGGACCAACTTGAAAACTGGGCCCATAATAAAAAATCTAAGTACATGTTTAGATTCAGCATATCAAAGAGGCCCAAGAATTCAATTTTTGTTAAAATCAAACTTAGTTTAATTTTGGACCCTTTGGCCTTTAATGTAGACCAATTTGAAAACGGGACCAAAAATTAAGAATCTACATACACAGTTAGATTCAGCATATCAAAGAACCCCAATTATTCAATTTTTGATGAAATCAAACAAAGTTTAATTTTGGACCCTTTGGGCCCTTTATTCCTAAACTGTTGGCAATAAAACTCCCAAAATCAATACCAACCTTCCTTTTATGGTCATAAACCTTGTGTTTAAATTTCATAGATTTCTATTTACTTATACTAAAGTTATGGTGCGAAAACCAAGAAAAATGCTTATTTGGGTCCCTTTTTGGCCCCTAATTCCTAAACTGTTGGGGCCTAAACTCCCAAAATCAATACCAACCTTTCTTTTGTGGTCATAAACCTTGTGTCTAAATTTCATAGATTTCTATTAACTTAAACTAAAGTTATAGTGCGAAAACCAAGAAAATGCTTATTTTGGCCCTTTTTGGCCCCTAATTCCTAAAATGTTGGGACCAAAACTCCCAAAATCAATCCCAACCTTCCTTTTGTGGTCATAAACCTTGTGTTTAAATTTCATAGATTTCTATTCACTTTTACTAAAGTTAGAGTGCGAAAACTAAAAGTATTCGGACGACGACGACGACGCAGATGACGACGCCAACGTGATAGCAATATACGACGAAAAATTTTTCAAATTTTGCGGTCGTATAAAAACTGCAAAATTTCCTTAAAATTACTAATTTGGGGGCAGCAACCAAACAATGGGTTGTCTGATTTACCTGAAAATTTCAGGGCAGATAGATCTTGACCTGATACACAATTTAACCAAGTCAGATTTGCTCTAAATGCTTTGATTTCAGAGATATAAACCAAAATCTACATTTACCCCTATGTTCTATTTTTAGCCATGGCAGCCATCTTGGTTGGTTGGCGGGGTCATCGGACACATTTGTTAAACTAAATACCCTAATGATATTTGTGGCCAAGTTTGGTTAAATTTGGCCCAGTAGTTTCAGAGGAGAAGATTTTTGTAAAAGTTTAAAGACGACAGACACCGGACCACAGATGACGGACAACGGACGCCAACTGATGAAAAAAGCTCACTTGGCCCTTTGGGCCAGGTTGCTAAAAAATCAATCCAAACCTTCCTTTTTTGGTATTTAACCTTTTTGTAAAATTTCATACAGATCCAGTCACTTAAACTTAAGTTATTTACTGGAAACCATATGCGTCTTAAGACAACAACTACGACAATGCAGTCATAGCATAGCATTATAGGAACAAAAAAAAAAAATTTGCAGTCGTATAAAAAAATTCCTCAAATACTTAACCTCAACATATGTGTAACCCACTGTGGTTTTTGATGGATCTGAATTGAAAACTGCAGGAGTGGATTACACAAATAAGGTACTCAAAGCTTTTTCCCCAAAAAGCCAACCCACACATCTGCCTGATATCACAATACTACTGTAAATTCTGAAATTATTGCATGCATTCATTATTGCAATTTTGTCATTTTAGATTAAAATACAATTTTAATTTTTGTGATATGAGAAAAATCCTGTTTAATTCTTAGAAAATGATTTCAAAATGGGAGTTTAAATTATTGCATTTATAATCCTGTCACATTTTTCAAACTAATATAAACATCACAATAATTTCTGAATTTACAGAACTTTGTCCAACCCAGCCAAAATTAATATAATTAATAAAAATACTAGGTTTTATTGCAATTTAAAAGTCTGAAATTTATTTTTTCTGCTTTATCTATTACCAATCATACCTTTGACTTATGATCATTCAAAAGAGAAGAAACTTTCCCTTTTTCTTCTAAGCTTGCACTGGAATCCCTGAAATTATAATAAAAATCTTTGAAACAAAATGTTTGCACTGTATATAATTAATGAAACAGAGCATGAAACTTACATATATGTTTATTATTATTATTCCAAATTCATTTTTTTTTCTGATATGATAAATGTGGTTAATTACTATTGAACAGTTATTTAATGAGTTATGTCTGACATTCACATACAAACAAACTGTTGACAATTTAGATCAGCTTATCATATACATATCCAAAGATGAACCACAAGAGACTATGTTTCACTTATACTTTCCTTATGCCTTTAGATAAATGATAAAATTGTTTTTAAATAACTACATCATACAAAATTCATGTGATAATATTGGTTAATGGGTGCAAGAAGATATGGGATGAATGCCAATCAGACTCTCCTTCCCAAGTCAAAATTTGTAAAAAGTAAACCATTATAGGTCAAAGTAATGCATGTACATTATTTGCAACATATGACTTCTAGCAATGATGATGATAAGTTGTAGATGTCTGGATGAGATCATCTCTAAGACTCAACAGAAATAGTACTAGACATACATACCCTTTCCTTTTTAAATTTTTCTCTATAGACTTTTCTGTAGCCTGTTTTTATTTAGACTAGACAGAAATAGTACTTAGACATGCATACCCTTTCCTTTTTAACTTTTTCTTTATTGACTTTTCTGTAGCCTGTTTTTATCTAGACTAGACAGAAATAGTACTTAGACATGCATACCCTTTCCTTTTTAAAATTTTCTCTATAGACTTTTCTGTAGCCTGTTTTTCCTAAGACTAGACAGAAATAGTACTAAGACATGCATACCCTTTCCTTTTTAAATTTTTCTCTATTGACTTTTCTGTAGCCTGTTTAACTAAGACTAGACCGAAAATTGTACTTAGACATGCATACCCTTTCCTTTTTAAATTTTTCTCTATAGACTTTTCTGTAGCCTGTTTTTACTAAGACTAGACAGAAATAGTACTTAGACATGCATACCCTTTCCTTTTTAACTTTTTCTCTATTAACTTTTCTGTAGCCTGTTTTACTAAGACTTGACAGAAATAGTACTTAGACATGCATACCTTTCCTTTTTAACTTTTTCTCTATTGACTTTTCTGTAGCCTGTTTTACTAAGACTAGACAGAAATAGTACTTAGACATGCATACCCTTTCCTTTTTAAATTTTTCTCTATTGACTTTTCTGTAGCCTGTTTTTATTTAGACTAGACAGAAATAGTACTTAGACATGCATACCCTTTCCTTTTTAAATTTTTCTTTATTGACTTTTCTGTAGCCTGTTTTTATTTAGACTAGACAGAAATAGTACTTAGACATGCATACCTTTCCTTTTTAACTTTTTCTCTATAGACTTTTCTGTAGCCTGTTTTTATTAAAACTAGACAGAAATAGTACTTAGACATGCATACCCTTTCCTTTTTAACTTTTTCTTTATTGACTTTTCTGAAGCCTGTTTTTATTTAGACTAGACAGAAATAGTACTTAGACATGCATACCCTTTCCTTTTTAACTTTTTCTTTATTGACTTTTCTGTAGCCTGTTTTTATCTAGACTAGACAGAAATAGTACTTAGACATGCATACCCTTTCCTTTTTAAAATTTTCTCTATAGACTTTTCTGTAGCCTGTTTTTCCTAAGACTAGACAGAAATAGTACTAAGACATGCATACCCTTTCCTTTTTAAATTTTTCTCTATTGACTTTTCTGTAGCCTGTTTAACTAAGACTAGACCGAAAATTGTACTTAGACATGCATACCCTTTCCTTTTTAAATTTTTCTCTATAGACTTTTCTGTAGCCTGTTTTTACTAAGACTAGACAGAAATAGTACTTAGACATGCATACCCTTTCCTTTTTAACTTTTTCTCTATTAACTTTTCTGTAGCCTGTTTTACTAAGACTTGACAGAAATAGTACTTAGACATGCATACCTTTCCTTTTTAACTTTTTCTCTATTGACTTTTCTGTAGCCTGTTTTACTAAGACTAGACAGAAATAGTACTTAGACATGCATACCCTTTCCTTTTTAAATTTTTCTCTATTGACTTTTCTGTAGCCTGTTTTTATTTAGACTAGACAGAAATAGTACTTAGACATGCATACCCTTTCCTTTTTAAATTTTTCTTTATTGACTTTTCTGTAGCCTGTTTTTATTTAGACTAGACAGAAATAGTACTTAGACATGCATACCTTTCCTTTTTAACTTTTTCTCTATAGACTTTTCTGTAGCCTGTTTTTATTAAAACTAGACAGAAATAGTACTTAGACATGCATACCCTTTCCTTTTTAACTTTTTCTTTATTGACTTTTCTGAAGCCTGTTTTTATTTAGACTAGACAGAAATAGTACTTAGACATGCATACCCTTTCCTTTTTAACTTTTTCTTTATTGACTTTTCTGAAGCCTGTTTTTACTAAGACTAGACAGAAATAGTACTTAGACATGCATACCCTTTCCTTTTTAACTTTTTCTTTATAGACCTTTCTGTAGCCTGTGTAATAGTAATAAGACGTACATACCCTTTCCTTTTTAACTTTTTCTCTATAGACTTTTCTGTCGCCTGTTTCTCTTTATCATGCTTGATCATTAAAGTGTCCACAACCATTGTATGTTGTTTATTCATTACACTTTTCTCTTTTTGGTGCTTCTTTTTTAATAAATCCATTTCTTTTTGTTGTTTTTTTATTAGTTTTATCACAGATTTATCTTTCATTAGTGTTTCTCTGTTGATCAAATTAAAGTTGAGCTCGTCCCCTAAAATGATAATCATTTGTTTTATAAATCATACTTCAAGTAAAATATAATTTTCTATGAAAATTTGTTCATTTGTTGTAGACTTTCATGAAGAGAAGCATTCTGCTATATGATAAACTAATCCCATTATTGAAATATTGTAAAGCACTATAGCATAACCTTGGTGTAGTAAACTCTTTTGTGTCTTAAGTACACTCTGAGAATTCACGTTTTTGAAGGCATTTCAAACTTTGATGAGTCAAACTTGGTTTGTTACAAAATCTCAGTTAACTCAATTATATTTGGAAGTCCTCTCAATGAAAATTAACCCCAATTAGGGAAGTTGAAGAAAAAGAATTTTTTGGGATGAAAAGCAAATATCAGTTTGAAATACTTATCCAAACATTAAATCATATGTTTTTATAGTTCATCAAAATGATTTTCCTCAGTTAGTTTTAGGTCATTTCATTTTATTGATGAACCATCAGAATGGCATTTTAACTTTTTGTTTGTCGACAACTCTGTCCATTAATAATCAGTTACAATAACCTTCCTTCCTAGGCTGACCATAATTTACACTAGCAGCTTGTATTGGTTCTGGTTCTCCAGTAAACTTACCTTCTTTCCTAGGTTGGCCATTGTTTACACTAGCAGCTTGTACTGGTTCCCCAGTAAACTTACCTTCTTTCCTAGGTTGGCCATTGTTTACACTAGCAGCTTGTACTGGTTCCCCAGTCACTTGTCCATTAATATTTGCACTAGAACTAGGCTTGGCTATAGGTCTTGTTATTGGGACATCTGTAATATCCTTAGGACTGATACCTAACTGGGTCAGTTGACTTGTCACCATTTCTTGTTTACTTTTGGGATTCATTAAATCAACAACAAAAGCTGAAATAATATTGAAAATTTAAGTTTATTTTTCTAAATTGTGATACCCCATTTTAATGCTTAACGTAAGGGTACCCAAACTGCACAGAGTACCCAAATTGCACCTATTTAGAAAAAAATAGCAACAGAAATCTTACAACATTTCCTAGAGACTAAACAATTTGTATTTTTTTGATTTAATACTATGCACGTCTTTCAACATAGGTAAACATATTTAGATATACACAAAACGTTCACAGTATTTATCAACAGATGGACTGTTTACTGAAAAAGCAAAATGTTCGAAAACGTCATCGTATGACGTCATCAAAACGTCATCTTTTTAAAATTAGCAAAAACAATATATTATAAGCATCCATTTTGTAAAATATGAAGAGTAAGCATGGACTAATATCCAATTGTTCAAAATATTTGAAGAAATTAAACAAAAGCTCGGTTATTAGACTTTTGACGATGTGAATTTAAGCATGGATGCAATTTGGGTACTCCTCATTACAGAATCCTGGATAGTTTGGAGGTTTATTCAAACCTATTTTTTTATGGACTCAATATGGATTAAAAATCAAATTAGTGTACCTATACAATGAAGAAGGATAGGGCTACATTATAAACACAGTATGGACATATTTTACTTGATCATAAAAAAAACGTAGGTGAAAAAACTGTCAAAATAGGTGCAATTTGGGTACTGTCACGTTATGCTTAGAAATTAACAACCAAGAAAAGTTGAAACGTATTCAATTGATAGAAGTTGGACAATGAAAAAGCTTGTTGACACTGAGGGGTAAACTCAATTAGAATTATGATGGTAAAATTGGACATTGCATTGAATTAAGCAAATAGGCATATTTAGACAACTTTTGTTCCCTTTCTTTTCCATAATTGCAAGTAGAAAATATAGATTCATACATAATATACTACCTTCTGCACACACTATGTAATTTTCAATTTAATGGTTTTCTTAATAAAAGATATAAGAAGATGTGGTATGAGTGCCAATGAGACAAATTTGCATCCTAGTCTCAATTTGTAAGTATGGTACTACAAATATACATAATTTTATAAAGTGTATATACTTTTACAAGATTCTTTGACATGTGTAAGGATACCTTCATCTATAAAATGTTTATCACACTACACTATGTTGTGTATACCATTTCAGTTACTAGGATTACATATTTTCTGAGGTTCAGTGGCTGTCGTTTGTTGTTGTGGTTCATAAGTGTTTCTCCTTTCTTGTTTTTATATAGATAAGACTGTTGGCTTTCCGTTTTGAATGGTTTTACAATAGTCAATCTTTGGGGCCCTTTATAGCCAATGTTTCATGTTGAATACTGTACTTTGACCTATAATGGTTTAATTTCACAAATTATGACTTGGATGGAGAGTTGTCTCATTGGCACTCATACCACATCTTCTTACATCTATATTGTGAATCCTTTCAAATATTTCAAATAAACAATCTAAAGTACTTACTTTCCTTTTCCTCTGGTACATATGTGTTGAGTATAATTCTACAGAATACAGTAGGTAGTGATAATGGAAAGTTCCCTTCAGTCCTCAGTGATATGTACCTGTAACCTACATTCAGAATAATTTACATCAAATTATATAACTTCAGTTAAAAGTCTATACTACTACCAATAATAACAACATATTACAATTTTAAAAGCTTTGGTAGTCTGAACAGTTCATGAGTAAATACATGGACACGACTGGAAACACCATTTTTCCGTCTTTCAAGAACCATAACTCCCGAACAGTAAAAGTCAATATTGTCATTTTTGAACTTGACCTCCATTTTGTCATCAGTAACATCATATTAAAATTTTAAAAGCTTTGGTTGAACAGTTCATGAGTAAATGCAGTGACACAACTGGAAACACCATTTTTCAATCTTTCAAGAACCATAACTCCTGAACGGTAAAAGTCAATATCGTCATTATTAAACTTGACCTCCATTTTGTTGGAAGTATCAACATATTAAAATTTTAAAAGCTTTAGTTGAACAGTTCATGGGTAAATGCATGGACAAGAGTTGTCTGTCGCGGACGGGCAGACAGATGAATGAAAATGAGGATGGACTGAAAACCATAACGCCCCATAGGTTGGGCATACAAAGGCCAAATTCTTCTATCCAAAACATAGAATTAAAATTAAAATTAAAATACCTGCTTGTAAGCCATCTAATGGAAGAATTCGCTGTCCTATTAATTTACCCGTTTCTTCATAAACAGCAATTCTTAATACTGCAAGATCTGGAAGAACTACCTGTAAAAAGATTCACATTTTGTAAATATTGTCAGAAATCAGACCTAAAGAGTATATCATTTTAATCAAGATAATTATGTTTGTAGTTATGATAAATTAAAGGGCACTTTTTCAGTGACAACAAACATTTTTTAAAAGTCTGTTTTATTTTGGAAAATTATACTTAACACATATGTACTAGAGTAAAAGGAAAGCTAAAACTACATTGTGTACATCAATGAAAATAATCCACATCATATTACATGTTCATTTCATTCATTCAAAAAATTACACAAGTATCAACCAAGGCACTTTAAAAGTGAGAAAACGGCTAGTTATTTAGATTTATACATTTTCTATACAATCCAAAACACTATATGAAAGGTTTTACTTAAAATATTGAACAAACCTTTCTAAAGACAAATGGATCCTCATTATATACAGGATTTAATCCATTGGCCGGAACAACCTTGGTACGGAATTCTTTACGAATAGTGTCTGTAGGTAAACCATACATATCAACTTCAACATAAGTTCCAATCTTTTTATCAGACAAAAACTGGCCAGATATAACCTGTTCAGAAAACATACAAATAAATTTCAAGAATACATTCAGCAAAGATGTTACTATCTTGACTATGGTTCTAACAACATATGTACACAATAACAAATACAAAAAAAAAATCAACAAGTCTTAACTTTCTATCAAAAGCATGAAATTTAAAAACAAAATCTAAATGTTTATGATATAGACCATGATAGTGTATTGGCTTGACATAATAACAATATAATAATAAGGCTTAGAATATTTTCAAAAAAGCTTCAAAGGCTCAGGACAGAAACTTTCTTACTTTGGCTTAGTAACATTGCAATGTTTTATGGAAAGTGTATACATTTCATAATGAATTTAGATAAGCTCACCCATAATCTTCAGTTGTTTAGCATATTTATTTGTGTTGTTGTGTTTTTATATGTCATAGGTACACTGTTTTATTGACTCTAATACTCTCCTTTTATCCATATTTACCTGAACTGAACAATGAGCAGGAATTATTCCATCAACTGGACTTTCTGAGAAAGGATCAAAGGTTCTGTCTGGCCGTCTCATAAAATCTGGCTTCAATAAATAACTGAAAAAGATTGTGTTTTTTACAGAACACTGTAAAAACTATTTTCAATTGGACTTGGGATGAACCTCTTTGACTATAATAATTTATTTAGGGTAACAATTACTAGTGAAACTTTCCTTGTACAATGAGTGTTGTAAAATTTTAAACAAGGCTATCACAAAAGAGCTGCATTGCAGAAGGAAAAATATAATTGTTGGAATTTAAAAACACAGTTTTTGATATAGATACTTAAAGCCACTTACAAATTACAAGTCACTTTTGTCAAGCTGCTGACCAATTGAACAGTAATGAGACATATGTGTGATAAATAATAGTAAGTTCATTTAACATATTGAGACAGATCAACAAAATTCTCACATAACACAACTCATTATTGTCAACCTGCTAACCTGCTAAACGTTAAATGGACAGAAAAGGTGAATGTAGTATTGTTACAACTTCTACCGTAGGTGTATGAAATTAATTTGGAAATAGAACAAGATAGCATTTTCTTCACTATTCATTTTTCTGAAACAAAATCTACTTGGTAGTACAGTGCCCAAAGTTACAGTGAAAAATGGCAGATTTCTAAATTTTCTAGACTATATGAGTATTTGGTCAGTATAAGAATACTCCAACCATATGAGTACTGTCTGACAGTATGAGTATACTCGTAAGGTCCAGTACGAGCTAGCCATACATGTTTTGGAATCATATGGGTTAAATTTAGAACAAACATTTATCTGAATCTTTTTTTTTTTATTTTTTAGTTTAACAAATTGTAATTATTACACTAAGATACTTGTACTGTCCAGTATGAGCTGACCATGCATGTTTTTGAATCATATGGGTTAAATTTCAACAAACATTTATCAAAATCTTTCTTTCTATTTTTCATAGTTGTTATTACATGTATTACAATTAGGTGAATATTTGCCTAATTAAATGTCTGAATCCTATTTTGGTACTCCTGCCTAAGGTGACACTGGCTACCACAAGGAACGTCAAATATTTTTACATTTACATGTATTGTTCATGCATGTTCCTATGCATTTGCATGTTTTTTGTATCTAATAATTTGGCCAGCTTCTTAATTTTAGGCAAACTGTACAGTCCGACCAACTGTATGCATATTTTCAAAAAGTATGTATACGGTCCAAATACTCATATAGTTTGGAATATATTAACATTTTGTAAAGTCCTTTAACATGTTTAAGCTTTAAGCTTTTTCAGTATGTGTAACCATTCCTAAATATGGTATTTTTTTATAATTACACTTTATGTAAGAATCCTGGGTTTTGATTGGTTGATAGCCAAAATATTTTTCACCAATTTACTGTTATCAAATGAATATCGTTCATTTTTTAACACCACCGGGGTATATGCAAAAAGGATATGCTTTTTTTACGCACTCTGCCATGGTATTTCTTGCCGTGGTATTTCTCCAAAAATACTATATCCAACTGGACGCTTATAACGTCACAATCATCAATGCGTTTTTGAACGTTAACATTCGATGTAATTAAACAGATATAGCATGTTCTTGAGGGGTATTTGCCAAAAATACCCCTCATCATGTTAAGGAGGGGTATTTGCGAAAAATACCCCTCCTTAACATGATATATCTGTTCAATATCCATTTCATATAGTTCAGTTTTAAACAATTGTATACCTTTTGTTTATTAATCCAAATGATTGGTATAAAGAATGAAGGGAAGAGAGAACAACAAAACAGACAGAAGATTGTTTATCTTACCCACAGTTGCCATTATATTCAAATTTTCCCTGATTAAGTTGCATGGCTAAATCTGGAGTCTGGAAATTGAGAGCTACCATTTGACAACCAGCATTCCAAAATATCTGAAAATTTCAAATTTGTATATTAACCACCTAAAACATCAATCATTTCTATCCAATGCATGGGTCAAATTAATGCAGCCCATATACAGAATATATTCAAAGATTTCAACTCTGAAAGATATCAATGAGAGATACTTCTAATTAAAAAAAATATAAAAATCTACCTCTGAAAAGCAATCCCCAGGAGAAAATCTCTATTGTCTCATAATTTTTAATCCTCTATCAAATAGATGTAATAAAGAATACCTAAGCCACCTAAAATCATGTTCAAGTGAATTAACAGTCGTTAATACATGAATAAAATCACCGATTTTGGAGAAACTATCTCAAATTCTTTTCCAGGAAAAAATTATAAAAAAAACTTGAATATCAAAGAAAACCATGCAAAATAGGTCAGCATTATGGAATCTTAAACATGCTATATAAATAAGTTAAAATATACAATACTGCACCTTTTAATAGGATTTGTGTAATGATTAAAAAGTTTGTGATAATATGAACAAAATAGTAAGTTATAAGACCCTTTTTTATTACAAAATGACTATTTCATATAGTTCCGTAACAGCTGTGGATTAATATTTTTTGGAATAATGCCAACAACTTTTTTCCCCTGTTGTCCAATTGAATATCATTTTCCTGTAGTGTTTCATAAATCTTTGAATTTATATCAGGTATGTAGTGTTTATTTTTGCTGATTGATAAATGTTCATATTTTCAGTACTGTAATGTATAAGTTGTTATAAATTTCAGCAACTGGGGCACATCTACAGTCAGAGATCATTAGTGTTTCACCACTCAGCTAAATTGTCAAACTGATTTAATGGTCTGATTATTATTAAATTTTGACATTTTAACTCATAAATTTACTGTCTTTTTCTAATAAAATTATGCAATGCTAACGTTTACAAATATGGCACATTCTGCTGTTATGTGAAAATAATACTACAGCAAAATATAATGAGTGTGTAGGTAAAGGTAATATGTTTGGTTAGCTTGCTTGCTAGCTGAACCTTGAAGTCATTATTAAGTTAGGTATATTACCCTCCTTCAAGAGTAGACTAGTTTGACAGATAACCAATCTATCTGTCTGTAGGACTAGACTTTTATGAATGGAAGGTAATATACCTAACCTAATAATGACTTCACAGTCCAGCTAGAAAGCAAGCTAACTAAACATATAACATTTACCTACACACTCATTGTATTTTGCTGTAATATATTTATTCACTTACCTGTGGTAAGTAGTTGCTTGAATCCACCCTTCCACCTCTGGGGTATATTCTACTCATCTGCCTCTTATTATAACTTCAAATGAGTTAAGGATTTTATCTCTTTATGTAATATGTAACACAACACATTTATGCTCTATTTTTCTGTTATGATAAACATACATCTGACTGTTCAGACATGCATCATAAACCAAAGGCATTCATATCATTTCAGTGCAATAATATATTATGATATCATATGTTTAAGCTTAGTGTTAGACAAACAAATGTAGCACAATTCTCTTCTATAAAAAAGTCGATATATAAACAAATTTTCTTTTCCGTAATCTATAAGCGGCAGAAAATGAGAATTTATTGTGGTATTTGATTAGCAATCCATAACAAATTTTCTGTACAAATTACAGTCTTTAGCTTTGACCTTAACCTTAAAATTAGAATCAAAAGGGATCTTACTTTCATTATATGGGTCATTTTCAAAAAATGTCGAATTTTCAGTACACCCATGCTAAAAAATTTATTTCAGTTGTAATGGCTTAAATGAAAGCTTGTCGGATTTATGGTTTATGATTCAGAACATTAATAATAAACACGATTAATATTTTATATAGTATTAATATCCTATTTTGATAAGGTTAAAATGTATTTCAGTCCGATTTTGGGGGTATTTGTGTGTGTACAGTGTCAGGAAAACACATTTGAAATGATTTTATTGCGATTTTCTGATCGCCTTGATATCTGCAAAAGGGACTTTTTAAGAACATTAATAATTACTCAACGAAAAATTGTAGCTTCTTGATCACTGTATGTAACATATTATCTACAAACTAAGTTCAATCAGCTTACGGGAGGTTCATGTCCATCCTGTTACCGCTACTTAAATCAGCCGTTAAATTGTTCTCCCTATCAATATTGAATCAGTCAGTGTTGATTCCAAATGTACAAAGTAATCTTTACATTAAAAAATGCCACGTTTCTTGACCGACAGTGTAGAGAAAAGTAATTTCAAGAACATTTAGTGAAGAAAAAAAAATGTACTTTTTTTTCATGTCTATGCTGTTACCAACAATTTTGATTAATTACACTAACAGTATGCTTGTAAAAAGCGCAATAACGTATTGGAAACCAAATTCACAATAGAAAACTATAATCACTTCACCAAAGGGAGTAGTTATTTCACAACAGCAATTTGTCTATCCTGTTACTATGGTTGCTATGGTTACAGTAACAGGATAGACAATTGTAGACAAAAACGTAGTTAAATTTTTTATCTTAACATATAGGTGCAAAACGAATGAAATATTTCGTTGTTTGAACTCATCTTAAGGTTATAAAGTCTTAATCTTCCAAATTAAGCATTTGCAGGTGCAATACTGATATCAGTATCAGGATAGACTTTTATATAGTAATATATCATAAACGTGCGTTCCTGTTACCATTGAAATAAAGAGAAAAGTAAACTAAATTATGAGGGATTTACTTGATGTTGGGTTTATTTGAAAGGGTGAAAAAATGCCGAACAATATAAATTGCTATCTTAGACTTGCATTACTGGTGGTAATTTTTACAACCTTTGAAAAACAATATTTAAAGGCATTTTTCAGTACAACCTGGAAAATTGGCAAATAATCTATTATTTTACAGAATGAATATATATAGAAGCTTATTCTCTTGAAAACCATCTAATTGGCTACGTAAAACAAGCTTAACATTTTATCTTAACCTTTTTTAAATAACCCAAAATTTCTTTTGAAAATGGTAACAGGAGAGACAAAATATTGTACCACCAATCAAAAAATGTTTCAAAATATTCTTGTATGACATCATTAAGATTGCAACTTTTAATATGTTGTAAAGTACTGTTTGTTTTGAATTGCTTAGATAGAGGGTTGTTTGAAAAAGTAAATTCAAGTTCCAAATTTCGACATTTTTTGAAAATGTCCCATATGTTACAATATAATGTAATCCAACCTAGTTCAGATACTTCGATTCAACGCTAACTTTTTTATTTCACTTTGTGGCAATTAAATTGTTTGATTTTCAAATTTACTTGAAAGAATTAAATTGAGAGTAATCAAATTTTTACATTACAACAACTTATAATAACTTTAATTTACAACTGGAGAGTACAGTCTAATTAAAATTGCTATCCCATATGCAGTATTTGATCCCATATGCAGTATTTGATCCCATATGCAGTATTTGATCCCATATGCAGTATTTGATCCCATATGCAGTATTTGATCTCATATGCAGTATTTGATCTCATATGCAGTATTTGATCCCATATGCAGTATTTGATCCCATATGCAGTATTTGATCCCATATGCAGTATTTGATCTCATATGCAGTATTTGATCCCATATGCAGTATTTGATCTCATATGCAGTATTTGATCTCATATGCAGTATTTGATCTCATATGCAGTATTTGATCTCATATGCAGTATTTGATCCCATATGTAGTATAACATATAGAAGGTAAAAGCAGTGTAAAAATGCTAAAATTTTAGTTTATTTTTAGAACACTATTACTATTAAAAATTTTATAAAGTCAAAATTTTTATTATAGGTTTTCTTTAGTACCAAATCTGTGATTGTAATATATAAAATGTTTAAATTGATAAGAATGATTAACTTGCTTTAACACTGTTATAGTTGTACCAATTTTTGGGAAAACTTTCATGTTTGTGGATTTTTGATTTTGAGGTTTTGCCGAAGTCTTCATACAAGTCTATAGAAATTTTTCATTAATTGAACATTTAATTTCGTGGTTTCCCTTTACCAACTAAATGCACTAAAATTAGTATCCAACGAATATTAATGAATCCACGATTCCACATCATATAGAATACAGACAATACAAATGAACTAATGCACAAAAGAAACAAATTTAAATCATAAAAAGAAGGATAGAAAGTAATTGAAAGAACAAAAAGTATTAATAGTTACTAATGCATTAAAAAACAATTAGACACATAATAAAGAAATAAATAAACTAAGGATACTCAACAAAAAACGTGCAGGCTTGTTTGATCAATCCAATGGCTGTATGTTCATTGAAAGAGGACATATGACAAGACATTCGATTAGCTGAAGGATAAACATGCGACATTTAATACACAATACATGCATTATAAACACAAAAATATAAAATTAATAAATAATTAAGTGCTAAGGTACGCATTTGTGGATACATTATCCAAAAAATATCCCACAATCTTGAACCAAACTTACACTGTGTAGTGTAAAAAAGTTTGAAATGAACTTTCTTATTTATTTCCTGCCATAATATCTGAATATAAATGGTGTAGAATATGTTGTAAAATAACCCCAATTCCTTCATTTTCATTTCAAAAATACCTACAGGTATTACAAAGTTAGCCAAAATTAATAAGAGTAACCAAAATAACCCTGTGGCTTTTGAGGCATTTTGTGTATTGCAATTCTATTACCCATATTGATAATGGCTACTTTTCTTTTCCCTTTAGGTTTTTTAATTTGGAAACAGGATGTTCTTGCAACTCAGCATCTTATTTGTAAAGAACATGTATCAAGAATAGGTTCTCAGAAAATGTAAGTTCGAACACTTAATTACTTTTATTGATTAGTTCCTATGTTAAACCTCTGTTAGTACAGATCATTATATGTAGTAATACAGAATATGGCTGTTTTTGAAGTGACACTAGTACTAAACAGGAGGAAACTCAGTTGAAATTAAATAAAAGATATGGAACTCTTTGTTCGAGAAGGTAAAAATTTGCATCTCTGCCTGTATGGCTGATGTCAAAATTTCTAACTCAGTACAACTCAACATTATAAAGCCTCAGACTAAATATAAGATATTCTATCATGTCCATTCCATAGAAGCCAAGAAAACTTTAATGAAAGTGTTCTTTTCCACAGATGGACAAACAGAGTAGAGAAGTTATTAGAACTGATGAGACCTTCATAGATATAGGTGAAAGAATCAATCAAAGACTCTGACAATCCTTTTATCAGTATGATAGAACTGTTGATTAGAACACCAGGAGGTTTCATTAGAAATATTAGTTAAAGCCAAGTGAACAGATCAAACACACAAAGTACAATTCACCTGTTAGGATTCCGTCAACACTGTCAAATTTCTTTATTTAACAAAACACCATGTCAACCTTATTCTAAAAAGTGAGCTTCAAATTAGGTTCAAATTATGATACTGTGGATTCATTCATTTTCATTGGATACAAATTTTCATGGATTTCACGGGTACAGGGGAACCATGAATTTAAATGTTCAAGAAAATACAAATTTTCAAAGGAAAGAATGCTGGCTTTGACAAAACCATGAAATAAAGTATCCACGAATAAACAAGTATTCCTCAATCCATGAAAATTGGTACCAACGAAAATAAATAAATCCCTAGTATTATACTTCTTATAAGTATCCATATTTGATATTCAATCTATGACTATAAGAATGTGATAGATTCACAGCCTTTATCCTATTTTTGAACATAATTTTGGTAAAATATTTCCTACTTAAGAACTCCTATAATAAGTCTTCTTCAATGGAGGTTTGGAATCACCTTCATTGAAAATTATCTCCCTTTACTAAAATATATTTGTCACCTTTAAGTTAATATGATTAGATTGTCGATAAAAGGTTCCTTCAACAAAATATGAATAGCAAAATACCATCTGTTTACATAACATGTCAATTGAAATACAACTTAACTGCGATAAAAGGTAGAGAAAGTATTGTAAATCTGTGTTGTACCATTACTGTGGAGTCATTTATTTTCGTGGGTATCAATTTTCATGGATTGCAGAAAACTTGCATATTCGTGGATATTTGATTTCATGGTTTTTCCAATCTCTGTATACAAAGCCTATTGAAAATATGTTATTCGTTGAACATTTGAATTTGTGGTTCACCTGTATCCACGAAACCCACGAAAATTGGTATCCAACTAATAATAATGAATCCACAGTAGCATGAATTATATCACAGAGAATGTACAGGAATGTTGACATGAATTATATCACAGAGAATGTACAGGAATGTTGACATGAATGATACAGGTCAGTTGTGTATAGGTGGAAACAGAATCATTGTTTACTTGAAGTCAAATATTAGATATATTGTTTTATTCCTAAGTGTGAACTTGTGTCAATAAGAAAGAAGTTCTATTAAGCATAGTGTAAGATGTGTTCAAATGACTGCAAAGCTCACCTTATCTAAAACCTGTAAATACAAACTCAATATAAACTAAGACATGCAACATTACAAGTTAAATACAAACACAAACAATACTGATGGAAATAAAAATAATGCACACTAAACTCTATTACTACATGCATATGACAAATAAAAAGGCTTTGTTATTTACCAAAGTCACCAATAACATAATGATTAGAGGTAACAGTTGATTAGAATTGGGAAAAATTTCTGTTTAGTTGTTCCTTCATAGGATACTTACTCCTATTAACAATAATGAGAGGATATAGTCATTTTTCAAATTAAAATGTTTTATTGTTGACCTATTTGTTTTAACTGGATATATTTGTCAAAACATTGTCAAATTTTGCTGGTACATTGAAATTAACTTACATCTTGCATCTCATAACTGCTTACTGTTTTTCGTATCATTTAGGTCTTCATATTTTATGTTTTGTTTTTGTAATAGTAAGGGTGAGATGTTTACTAGGATGAAGGGAAATTTCAATGAGGGCATGATGGATAGGGGCAGGCATTGTGCCTTGCAATGGGCTAACTATGGTCACTTTGTCAACTTGTTAGAAGGATTCCTTCACATATAGAGAGTGTTACCTTTTTCAACACTTAAAAATGAGCATCAAAATTATTAAGAGACATATGTGAAACTGAGGATGATGGTCAACTGGTAATTTACATTTTTTTGCTTTTACTTCACTGTCATTAAAGAAAACAAAACAATAAATAAAAAGAACCCATAGAGTATAAAACACTGACAAATACATCTATCTGATTCATCATAAGGATACTTGACCAGTTCTATAACCTGAGTTTTAAGATAACCCAATCCAGTGTTTTCATTAAATGATGACATGTGATAATGGACGTTCCTTTCTGTGAAGAAAAAATTATATAAACATTACTAAAAGTTACTATTAATTGACAAAACAAGAATGCACACGCTGAAATGTCTCGCCTTCTATACTAATCATTGATATTATGTTGATAGTCTTAAGTATAAATCTAAGCTTTATTACAACTGTCACATAAACTTTACATTAACCAAGATAACTAAACAAAGACCAATGAACCTTGAAAAAGAGGTCCAGGTCAGATGAACCATGCCAGGCAGACAGGTACAGCTAACAATGCTTCTATACAACATATATAGTTGACACATTACTTATAGTTTAAGAAAAATAGACCAAAACACAAAAACTTAACACTGTGCAATGAACCGTGAAAATGAGGTCACGGTTAAATAAAACCTGCTCGACTGACATAAAGATCATAAAATATTTCCATACACCAAATATAGTTGACCTATGGCATATAGCATTAGATAAAAAGACCAAAACTCAAAAACTTAACTTTGACCACTGAACCATGAAAATGAGGTCAAGGTCACATGACATCTGCCCGCTAGACATGTACACTTAACAATCATTCCATACAACAAATATAGTAGACCTATTGCATATGGTATGAGAAAAACAGACCAAAACACAAAAATTTAACTATAACCACTGAACCATGAAAATGAGGTCAAGGTCAGATGACACCTGCCAGTTGGACATGTACACCTTACAGTCCTTCCATACACCGAATATACTAGCCCTATTGCTTATAGTATCTGAGATATGGACTTGACCACCAAAACTTAACCTTGTTCACTGATCCATGAAATGAGGTCGAGGTCAAGTGAAAACTGTCTGACGGGCATGAGGACCTTGCAAGGTACGCACACATCAAATATAGTTATCCTATTACTTATAATAAGAGAGAATTCAACATTACAAAAAATTTGAACTTTTTTTTCAAGTGGTCACTGAACCATGAAAATGAGGTCAAGGACATTGGACATGTGACTGACGGAAACTTCGTAACATGAAGCATCTATATACAAAGTATGAAGCATCCAGGTCTTCCAACTTCTAAAATATAAAGCTTTTAAGAAGTGAGCTAACGCCGCCACCGTAGCCGCCGCCGCCGCCGGATCACTATCCCTATGTCGAGCTTTCTGCAACAAAAGTTGCAGGCTCGACAAAAATTAAACGAAGGTAAAATTCAAATGTGACCAAACAAACTTGGTGTCAGTTTGTCCATGAAAGCTATATTTCTGCTGACCAAGAAGAAGAATCAATTTCTGATTACTTGACTATGAAAGTCTAATAAGAGATGATTAAAAATCATGTCATTGTATATCCAAGTCTTTAGAACAAACAAAGGTCTCTTTCAGTTGGATCAAGTCAGCAGTCATTTGGAATAATATATGTAAACCTAGCATAGTAAATCTACAACTTTAAAGGAAGTGGTTTAAGGGCTGTCCAAAAAACAAATATTGAATAAAGAGGTCATTTTATTTTAAATCAACAATCACTATCATGAAGTTTTTTAAATTTCTTTTAGAAAAAATACAACAGTTCACAATTTTGATTAGGGACTTTCTGTTTTGAATTTTTCTTTGCATCAGTATTTTTGTGAATTTACTTTTTTTGTATGAATTAAGTCTTTGACCCCTTTTCTAACATTCATTTCTGAAACAGCCCAAAAGCAAAAATATATCTTTCAACAAACATTTCATATATGTATATAGTACACGTATAATGATACATGTAATAAAATCATGAATGATGATACAATGTATATCCAGTTTAATTTGATGTTATGTATGCAGTTCCAATTAAAAGCATATCATAATGAATCAGTTTACCTAAAGTATGAAAAGTGATTTTTACAAACCTTCTGCTACATCAAATCCTTGAAACTTGACAGGTTGTGCATAATTAACCATTGCTGACAAGTAAGGATGTATGTTTGTAGTTGCTCCAATGTATTTATAGTTAGACATCAAAGCTATTTCTTCTTCAGCTGTCAAATTTCCTCCCTATAATATTATTAAAAATTGACAGGTTCATATAATGGTGACCTTTTTATAAAAAGAATAGGAAGCTGTAATGCTAGGTGGACCTATAGTAAAAATCACAGAGACAGTGAACATTGAGTGAAATTAATTCGCCGTTTTAGAATCTAATGCATTCTGGGTAATTTTCAAAAGCGTAAACCAAAACATTAAGATTGGTTAAAAAAATTCCAAAACAATGGAAATCATCCAATGATATAATGTTGTTTTCATGTTGGTGTACAAATAATGAGAATACCCATAGCCCTTTATATTATTAAAAGGCATATTGAATCACTGCTCAACATTAGATAGGGAAAGTCAGCTATTAACAAAAGTAAAACCGAGACCTGATTTCACATTTCATTTTATTCATATGATTCTTATATAGTTTTCTCCATCAACAAAATAATTTACACATATCTAATTACAAACCTATAAAAAAAAAAGAATTTAAAACTACATGCCCAGACCTGCCAACTTTTGAAAATCCCCTTGGGGGATTTAGCGTGCAACCAGATTTTTAAGGGTTACAATTTTAGCGACTTTTCTGTGTGCATTGTTTTTTACTCCTAAAATAGTTCTCTTCTTTTTTCTTTTGGTATACTAATGATGAGCTTGTAGGCCTTGATTTCTTTTATTTGCACGATTCTTGTACTATTAAATTATAAAATTGTCAAAATAACTGAAGAATAGAGAAAAATGGCATTAAAAATAAAGGATTCAAAGTAGAGACCCCCCTTTCCCCCCTCCAAAGACCTTCTTATCTATGAACATTGACTCAAAAGACCTAAAACTACATGACCTAAAGTTAGAAGGATGACGACAGATTTTGATTTAGTCTTACTTATGGTCTTATCAGTATCAATGAGAAAATGGATAAAATTTGAGTTATCTTTCTTTGTATTCAGAGGTGCTCTTACCGGCGGAGTCTTATACAGTAACACAGTAGAAGTGAATACAAAATGGAGTCAATTTTAAATCAACAGACACACGACGTCTGGTTTCAAAAATTAAACGGATTTAAAGATAAACGATGTTTTCTTGAGAGTTCATTACAGTTCTCATCTTTCAATTAATTATGTTTTTATTGTGGAACTACGGCAAGTGTTGCAAATTGTGCTTGTATGATAAATTGATTAAAATTGAAAGGCTGTTTGACCAAATTTGTGTATGTATATATACAAATTAATTTTGAGGACTGTTACGACCCATTAGGTAATCTGATTACATACAACCACTAATTATGATACCTGTTGTGACTGTTGATTAGCATAGGGTCGTTAACTTGTCATAATATGTCCCCAGGTAAAATTATAGATTTTTTAAAATTGATCAGTAAAACTTCAAAATCGGTAAACAATAATTTTTTCAGGTATATTTGGTGAAAATCGGGATTTTGACTAGTTTTACGATCCCGATATTGGGATTCGGGTTGAGGGATAAAAATCGGGATGATACCGCGAAAATCAGGATAGTTGGCAGGTCTGCATGCCCAGCCAAGTTTATGGGAAGAATTCATAATTCCCCTTATTCTTTTTCAAAGAGATATAATTGCATATGATAAGAAAGGTAGAAGATTAATTCCCATTTATCCTGGATATTTAATCCCCCTTTTTTTGTTTATCTTTTACCTCATCCTCTTCTTTTTTCTCAAATGAATCTGATCTTTTCTTTTCATCTTCATCTGGATCATTGGTGTCTATAGACTGACATAGCTTTAACTCAGGATGAGCATCAGTATCTATGTTAGGTGTGGTAGGGTCTAAATCTGGAAATACATATGTAATCATGATAATTAATATTATACAACTCATCCTATCTAAAAACAGGACAGTTTAGTAGTTAGTTAAATTCTTAATTCTTAATAATATACTAAAAGATATTGCTGTTTAATTCGTTAATTGAATGGTTGATACTATTACCTAATTTTTCTCATAGTTATTTTGACTGGATGACATGACTTTTCTGGCTTATTTGTCATATCAGGTTATTCAATTGTACAAAATATGGTAGGCTAATAGTACTGATTAAAAAAGTAGTTTTTATTCCCAAAGATTTAATATTCTTAAAAGGGAAGCAACAAAAACCTTCAAAAGGTATTATTGTAACTTTATCTCTTTAAAACTTTACATTATACAGGGAATTACTTTAATTCTGTTCATTAAAACCAAAACAAATATTTTTTAAAACACGCTCTACCTAAAATACAGCGTATTTTGAAAGTATTAAAATTCAGAAAACACAGAACGTAAAGACACTTTGGTATAGGTGCTTTACGAAGTTTATACTGAAACAAGGAAAAATAAACATATTAAAGGCATCAACATAAGGGATTTCAACCCTTTAGACTTGCATGTTCACATTTCAGATTACAATTTCTGAACATTGTCTACCAAACACTAAAGCAAAAGCATATACAACGACTCCAAGTCAAAAGTTATATAACAAATTAAGTGTTTATGGTCCTGCAAAAAAATTAATTAAAGATAAATCAATAAATGGAATATTTATTTTAAATTGAAAAGGTTTTCTCTTCTTTCAACATAATACACAAATTATCAGTTTTGTAAACATACAAGTTTCTGAACAATATAAGCTGTTGTGTTGAGGACAATAAAAGTTTTATTAACATTCCCAAATGTCAAGAGTTTTGATCAGGAAAAACATAAGTTATTGATTAGAATTTGTAAATTTCTTGAACATAAACATCAAAGTTACATGTATTTGAATAGGAATAAATGGAGATTGTAGTCAACAAGACCAGTGTTCAAAATATATCTTCAGCTCTAAATAGCCCAGAATCTAGAAGAGTGTTTGGTGTTAAGCTCTAAATAGCCCATAATTAAGAATATTTGTTATGCTTAGCTCTAAATAGCCTAGAATCTAGAAGAGGTATCATTTTATTGGTTTAATTTATTCCCTAAAATATCTTGGTAAGCAAACTCAACTGTTATCGTGGTGAATTATTTTGAGAAAATGTATGATTTGCCTTACTGCTGAGGCTTACTGATAATAATACATTTTTTCTTCAATGATCACAGCGTGAGATGGTGTGTGGCATACTGCCACAAAGTTGACAAACCCTTTTATTTTAATGACAACATAAGCAGTAACCAGATGCTCCTCAGGGCACAGCTTTATACGACCGCAGAGGTTGAACCCTGAACTGTTGGGGCAAATATGGACACAACATTCAAGCTGGATTCAGCTCTAAATTTGGATTGTGATTAAATAGTTGACACAGCATAGGTTTCTGACACAGAATGAATGTGGTCTAATGAACTTAAAATACTTTTTTTTCCTTCACTATGCTGTTGAATATTAATCCTCTCAAAAAAATGTTTGAAGAAATTTTCTTTTTATTTATGAAATCTGAAATGAGAAAAATTTAACCCCCCCCCCCATCCCCCCATTTTTTTTTCACATCCCCCTTTCCCTTTTTCCAAAACTGATCTCAATTCAAATTTCTAATGGAGTTTGCAACAATAACTACTAATTTAAATACATCATAAAATATAAAAATGTAACAAAAGGTGCTTGTTATCACTGAATGGTAAAGATTGTTTTAATTTATCAGTTGGTAGTAAAAGTGAATATACATTGTATATTGTATAAAACAATGATTTAAGTTGATTCAACTACTATTCTGGACAAAGAAAGATAACTCCAATCAATTGAAAATTCCTTGCTATTGCACAATATTGTGCAATTAGATATTTCTTGTTATTGCGCAATACTATGCACTTGAAAATATTTGCTATTGCACAATACTGTGCAATTGAAGATTTCTTGCTATTGTGCAATACTGTGCAATTGAAAATTTCTTGCTATTGCACAATACTGTGCAATTGAAGATTTTTTGCTATTGCTGAATACTGTGCAATTGAAAATTTCTTGCTATTGCACAATACTTAATATAATAATTTTGGATCCTGATTTGAACCAACTTGAAAACTGGGCCCATAATCAAAAATCTAAGTACATGTTTAGATTCAGCATATCAAAAAAGCTCAAGAATTCAATTTTTGTTAAAATCAAACTTAGTTTAATTTTGGACCATTTGGACTTTAATGTAGACCAATTTGAAAACGGGACTAAAAATTAAGAATCTACATACACAGTAAGATTTGGCATATCAAAGAACCTCAATTATTCAATTTTTGATGAAATCAAAAAAAGTTTAATTTGGACCCGATTTGGACCAACTTGAAAACTGGGCCAATAATCAAAAATCTAAGTACATTTTTAGATTCAGCATATCAAAGAACCCCAAGGATTCAATTTTGGTCAAAATCAAACTAAGTTTAATTTTGGACCCTTTGGACCTTAATGTACACCAATTTGAAAACGGGACCAAAAATTAAGAATCTACATTCACAGTTAGATTTGGCATATCAAAGAACCCCAATTATTCAATTTTTGATGAAATCAAACTAAGTTCAATTTTGGACCCTTTGGGCCCCTTATTCCTAAACTGTTGGGACCAAAACTCCCAAAATCAAACCGAACCTTCCTTTAGTGGTCATAAACCTTGTGTTCAAATTTCATAGATTTCTATTTACTTAAACTAAAGTTATGGTGCGAAAACCAAGAATAATGCTTACTTGGGCCCCTTTTTGGCCCCTAATTCCTAAACTGTTCAGACCTCAACTCCCAAAATCAATACCAACCTTCCTTTTGTGGTCATAAACCTTGTGTTTAAATTTCAGTTTCTATTTACTTAAACTAAAGTTATTGTGCGAAAACCAAGAATAATGCTTATTTGGGCCCTTTTTTGGCCCCTAATTCCTAAACTGTTAGAACCAAAACTCCCAAAATCAATCCCAACCTTCCTTTTGTGGTCATAAACCTTGTGTCAAAATTTCATAGATTTCTATTTACTTAAACTTAAGTTATTGTGCGAAAACCAATAAAATGCTTATTTGGGCCCTTTTTGGCCCCTTATTCCTAAAATGTTGGGATCAAAACTCCCAAAATCAATCCCAACCTTCCTTTTGTGGTCATAAACCTTGTGTGAAAATTTCATAGATTTCTATTCACTTTTACTAAAGTTAGAGTGCGAAAACTAAAAGTATTCGAACGACGACGACGACACAGACGACGACGCCAACGTGATAGCAATATACGACGAAAAATTAAAATTATTGCGGTCGTATAAAAACAAGGATTTCAGAAGTGCTGAGCTCTGATTCATATTTACATTCTTGCAAGTTTAGGTTGTTTTCGGATGTGCTGTATAGTGTGCTGTATTGGCCAGACATAGAGTTGAAATATCGGTTCAATCTGCACCTAAAACCTGGTGTACATAACAATAAATTTACTTTGATTGACAGAACATCCCTGATTTTTAATTGGAACTGTAGAAAAAATAAAAATTTTGTCAGTGTGATCTTTCTTTTCTCTGTCTAAATGCAGTACAAAGGTCTGAAACTTCCCCCAAAAAAATGAAGTTGTGAGAATATAACTACCTCACAAGTCAATAATTTGAATATAGTCCAGAAAAGACTACTTTCAGATGCAGGTCCCAGGAAATCCAAAAAATGGGAAGAAATCAGAAAAGTAATGATATTTATTTGACATTGGACTCCTGTAGTCTGCCAAGCTCATAGTAGTTTTCCTGACAGCTAATCTAATCTATGGTTTCTCTGTTCACTGATGCCCACTGTCTATTCAGACTACATCTTTCAATGTACCTGGATCTTGCAGATTTTAAGAATTAGAAAGCAAAAACTGCAAAAATTATGTTTTGTGCACAAGATGACAAAAAAAATAAAAATAATATCTATTAAATAAGGAAATAAAATTTGAACTTTACAAATACCAAAATATAATATGAATTTATAAAGATATCATAAATATTTATTTTTTGAACAAAGAATCAAAGGTGATTAATAATAACATATTTATATTATTTTGACTTCATGTTATATCTCTTTTGACTTGGAGTATTCAAACTCAGAAGACAACAATCATTCCCAGCTCAACTACATTTTTCTGGTCAATAAAACCAAAGTTCACATTAATAAACAGAGTGACAGAAAGATCTGTTTGCCTTGGTAAATACTTCATGACACTATAACTAATCACACAAAACCATACCTTTTTGTATTGCATTGTTTTCCAAATAAAGTGTTTGTGTTTGAATGCAATACATCAACCTATATTTACTAACATTACCCTTTTAATCAATGCTTATATCCTAACTCAACAGTATGGTGTTTACTCATTGTTAAAGGCTGTGCAGTGATCTGAAGTTGTTTATGTTCTTGTCCATTGATCTTTGATGGATAATTGGCAATCTCTTTATTTTTATGATGTAAATTTAACTTGTAAATATGCAATCAAAATATTATTTTGACATAAAATCAGGTTTTCCATCTTTCACCATGTCTAAGAAAATTGATATGACCAAAACATTAAATGAGATGAAGCAAATCTACCACTCCATGTAAACATTTCCTCTGTTTGTCTTTACTATTGTTTTGGAATTATTATAATATTATTATTTAATGTTGATCAGTAAACCTATTCATAGATTGTATAATGTCGTCATTAAATTTCCTTGCTTTTTCAAAATAGAATAGAAAAATTATTCAATACATATGTATATACTAAAGGATGACATATATTCCAAATCTTAAACAAACTATGATTTTTTTTTAAATAATGATGAAATAAGCAATATCTAGGAAATAACTTCATGTATGTCTATAATTCAGACAACAATATAAATCAAAATCAAAGTTCCAAAAGCATGAAATTCTTATGTATGGTGATAGAAATGCTATAAAATTATGTAATTATAAAAGAGACTTGTATAGTGAACTATACAAATTTGAAATATGGACCTAAATGGCAAATTTTAAAGAAAGTCATTTAAACAACATTGTCATAATGTCATGATGATTAAAATGTTACTGAATTACAATGAAGGTTTTTTTTCTCATGAATTACAATGTAACATTTTATTCTGAATCACAATGTAGTGTTTATATGACATATATCACAATGTAGTGTTTATATGACATATATCACAATGTAGTGTTTATATGACATATATCACAATGCAGTGTTTATATGACATATATCACAATGCAGTGTTTATATGACATATATCACAATGCAGTGTTTATATGACATATATCACAATGCAGTGTTTATATGACATATATCACAATGTAGTGTTTATATGACATATATCACAATGTAGTGTTTATATGACATATACTATGATGAAGTTTTAATATATCATGAATATCAATGTATCTATTCCTTGTGTGTGTGTGTGTGTGTGTGTTCGTATGTATGTATAAGTCTTCATATGTCATGGAGAGATGAAAATCAAACAATATCAAAAGCAGTACACTTATTTATAGTTCTCTTGTGAAAAAAAAAACTGAAGAGGAAAACAGTTGTAACTGAAAGTGATCATGCAAGTCTAGGGATGAACAAAATTAAAATTGTTTGGAGGCAGACAAAGTAAATGATTAGATTATACAGATATATATGTATATAACTATCAAATATGTCACAACAAACCATGACAACTCATACAACACATCAAACCATTACAACTTGTTAGCGCCAAAACTTAGCAAAATTGAAAAATTTTTAATGATTGACCATTTTCTTTAAAATTATAATGACCATATATCATCATTCAATATTAAATAAGATTTAAAAATTTCTGTTCATATAATTGTTTTCATATCCTTTCAATAATTCTGAGAAGTTGTCAATGATTTGAAGACACATTTAATAGTGAGGGAATGTTTTGTACATGATGCCTGCATTGGACCATTGGTTATCTTGGGTTTGTTTTGTATAATTTCTTCTCCAGACATAGTATCACTGGAACTGCTGTCATCATCTACAGTAAAAAGACAAGATTTTCTCCAGTTTCTACCTGTAAACTCAATATATTATCTAGGATATATCACATTATATTTGTGTAACTTTTTCTTTTTCTAAAACCAAGTGGATACCCTTTCTTGGATATATTATTTATAATTGTACTAGATTTATAGAAGATTATTTAAGGGGTCCATCCTACCAATACAGCAAAAACTAAGATTTTTACGCAAACAATTCTATTTATAAACAGCTATAGGCCCTCTTGTAAGCCCTTAAATCTACAATTATAAATGAAGTAATTTATAAGTTAATATTTGTCATTTATCTTTAAAAGTGTGTTTTAGGGGTCTTGTAAAAGAAAGACTATTTGTACAAAAAGTTAACAAATATTTATACAGATACAAATGACTACAAAGTACAAGCACCAAAATTGTGCAAGGTCAACACATTGTGCAGTTAACAATACAATATGGAAACCTTTTGCTTATAAGACAATATATCAACACTAATACAACAAAATGTCAAGACTGCTTATCAGATTTAAGAGCACTGTATCAGTTTAGTATACAGAAACTTGCACATATTAGAAAGTTATGGACAAAAATAATTTGACCTCTATTACATCTCAAAATTTTACATATAAAACTATTAATTAACACAAAATCCACAAAAAACTGGGGATGGACATTCCTCTGTGAGGATAGACAGTACCTTCTCCTATAATATCATTACTCAAGGCAACTTAATTGAGATAACAAGTCACATTCCAAAATGAAAGGAAAGAGGAAATGAGGACAGAATTGTTGTGATGATAAATGGAATGCTTGGTCATTTGTGACCTTGATTTTCATAATGGCCAACCAAATCATGATGTCATTCGTAAGACGTTTGTAGAGAATAAAATAAGCATTGACAGACATAGTATTTATCATTGGATTACAAAATCATTGAAGTGTAATAATAAGTTTGACCTCTTTATCAAAAGAACAAACATTTTCACATTTACTAGCCCAATCCAAAAACTCCACTTTTAGACATGACAAAATATAAAGATAATCTATTTCGTTATTTTGACAATGGTAAGTCATTTTTTTGCCACTATACATCCATACAAAATCTTATTACACGCCTAATAAACAGATATGTAAGGTCAAGGCAGCTACTAAATTAGGGCAACTGGAATAGGCTTCTTTAAATCAATAACCAACAAGATTTTTAAATGGTACCCCTCCTTTAGATTAGTTCCCTGCTCAATATGAAGGAGTTGATAAAAGAGGATTATATCAGAACATTGTTTATCAAACTGAAGATAATTTAAATTGAAAAATCTAATTTTGTTTCTAATAGATATAACATTTATATGTGATAAAAATTCTAACAAATATATAATAATATGTGTGAAAGTATGGCAAAATATATAATGAAAAACATATTATGTTAAAATACAAACCATTGAGGGGTCCCTCTTCACCATCTACATTGCCCACTACACCACTGACATCAAACACTATCTCAAGGTCATCATTTTGTTCCTGTTGACCTTTCATAAACAACTCTAAACTTCCTAAATAATGGAAAATGTCCAAGTGTAATAAAAGTACTAAAGAACAAAGGGCAGAGAAGAAACAACTTTGCTATAAAATAAAAGGTATATCAATAACAATTACACTACGGACCATGCAAGGGCTTTATAGCGAGTCAAGGTAATTAAAAAAAAAACATAAGTAAGTAATAATTACACTTTATAAAAGAATGCCAGATTTTGTTTGGTTGGTAGCCAGTGTAGTTTTTGCATAACATAACTTTTTTTTTTCATTTGAAATGAATTTGCCTGTTTTTCATCACTGCCCTCTTTTCATTTTGGATATTCCTTATCTATTCAGAACCTTTCTCACCTTATATGAATAGGCAACAAGATTAAACCATATTGATTGATAGAGGTAAACAAAAATGTCAGACAACAGAACTGCACAGCACTAATCTCATGAGCATATATTGAAGAATGGGTTGTGTATGTAAAGTGGAAAAATATGTCTATACAAATGAATAATTTAATGTTGGAATGAAAATGGCGTTTACACATTCATACCACGACATTACATAGACAGCACTAACCCAGTTAAGTACATGTATACAGCCTGCACTTCTTTCCGGTGTAAACCTGATTCCCTTGTATATAATTCATGAGGTACTATGATAGTCTCTACTTAGCCTCAAAATTATGCATAAACATAAAAAAACATGTTTATGGATTACAGCTTACTAGTAAAAAAATATTTCTCTTCACCTGTATATATAGTTTCAGTCAAAATCTATTCTGTTTAATTAAACAGATATATCATATTATGGAAAGGTATTTGTGAATAATATCAGTCTTGGTACCAAATTTCCCTACCCTGGTGGTAAGGGAATTTCAAAGTCTCTTGACTGATATTATCTCAAGTTCCCCTCCATACCATGATTTATCTGTTCATAATACTATGGAATTTCTTATTATATATTTTCTTTTGGCAAACAAATTTTGCACATTATATTTATTTAAGATTGTTCATTATCCAATTTAATAAACACTTATATATAGCAATGATTAGTACTTACTTTTCTCTACTTCTGGTTTGAGCCTTTTATTTTTGATGAGTATTCTTTGTTGCAGCTGATTGGGTGGTGGAAGGTACATACCAGGTTCAAGCTAAATTATAAAACAAATATAATGTTTATATCATGAACGTCTGTCAAAAAAGCATTGGTAAAAACCATTTAAAAAATAACAATTAAAAGGGTTTTTTTTTCTACAATATCAACATGAATTCCAATCAACTTATCATTCAGGTATCTTTTTCTTCATTGACAGCCATATTCAATATAGCAAATGATCTTTAGACCTTCCATACATTATTCCTTAATCTTGCCGAGTTTATGTCAAATTAGCCGATTAAATCAAAGATTATTTCTTATGCTTAGTTTTGAATACAATCAGAACAAAATAGGGAATGGAATATCCATTAACAAGCCTAATATTTCCACTCACTGGTATTAATTCTAGGGGTCTTTTCAACAAAAGGTCGCCTAAAATATCTTCACAATATTTGGCCATTTTGTATTGCTGAGCTTTACTGAAATAAAAAAACATGTTAAAAAGTAAATATCATGTTATGTTTAAACAATAAACATTTGATTTGAAAAAAATAATACAATTTTCTAATTATTTTGATTTCATTTTTAGAAGGAATTGTTGAAAAGTGCTTTCTAATAGAAATGAGTCAAGAACCAACTGGATTAATCTATTGATAGAATAAAATTGAGAATGGAAATGGGGAATGTGTCAAAGAGACAACAACCCGACCATAGAGCAAACAGCCCAAGGCCACAAATGGGTCTTTAATACAGTTAGAAAATCTAGCACCAGGAGAGGGCGCACTACGTTTGCGCGCATTTGGGGATTAAAAATGTATACGTTTGCACGCAGTTTTGGTTACATTTGCGCACATTTATTTTACAGGTAAACTCAGGTAAGAAATAAAAGAAATATAAATAAGAGTTAAAAAGAACTTGGGCTAAGTGGTGAATATAAGAACAATGTAAGAAGTTTAACAAAGAATTTTGCGATTGGATCGTGGTTAACGAAATTTTTTGTTTAGCATTTCTTTATTCTACAACAGTTGGTGATATTTTTGCAGAGGAAATCTATGAAGATGTTCCAATTGATAAGCGTTGTGTAAAATTTGCCGACGATGTAGTCGGAACATACGTTTCACCAGAGTTCATATTTCCTCCGGCCCTGATTTATTCCATTCTCATTATAACATTTATGTAATTTTATGAACAGAACAGACTATCGGATAGAGCAATTCATAAAATACCATGATGGAGAAGAATAGACAGACTTTCATGTCTCGAAGCCATTGGCTTCAAGTTTTCGACACTTTATTTGTATATATTTCTTTGCATAATCAAACGAACTTGTACTTTTATGTTATTGAATAGATTAATAAATAAATAAGTATATATTCTTATATTTCCCCGAGTTTACCTGTCAAATAAATGCGCGCAAACGTAATGATTTTTGAGCACAAATGTAATGGTAATGCGCGCAACCGTAATGCACCGCCAGGAGATGCATACTATTTTTCATAATGTGACATATATGATATTCTATTTCCATCTTAAGGCAACTCATAATTAGATTATACCTGCAGTGATTTTCAAAAGATAATATAACAGGCATCTGTGATGTAACAAATGCTGTTTCTTTGATTGCTTGTATAACATCCTGAAAATAAAAATATACTGTAATAACTTCAAATATTTATTTCAAGATTTGCCTATTTAAAAATACAATTATTGCTATGAATGTTACTATTATGTGTTATGTTACAAGATTGACTTTGAAAAACTATTTTATAATTTGATGTTACAAATTTGAAAGAAATATCTGAAACTTTGTTAGTAATTCTATATACATGTATTTGCATTTCAGAAACACCTTTTAGCGCAATAAATGAAGATCAGATTACTAAAACTATGCTTAAAATCAGGAACCTAGAAGTAGTTGTCTCTTGTTATATCTAAATGTTATTTGTCCTTCAAAGATTTTTTTCATGGAACATCTTTGAATAGTCTCTGTCTAACATATCCCCAAATGTCTAGACAGAGCACATATTCTATTAACACTTGTCTGTTGTTGAAGACTATGTTGAATATGATATCTTTTCTTTTTTTTATATAAGTTGCTGTTAGTTTGTAAATTACTGTAACACTAATGTCTAAGCCAACAGAAAAGAAAAAGTACAAAGCCAACTTAAGCCATGTATACCAAACCAATTTTCTATCTGGGCCAACTTAGTCCATGTATACATAAATAAAAGCACACTTATTGCAGTTATACCTTAAACAGTATATCTGTACACATAGCTTTTCCATGAGTGATGATAGGTTCCTGGTCTTCTCTGGTTCCATCCCAACAGTCCAATTCTACACATCTAAATACACATCATATTACTAATTAAATACCAATAAAAAGCAGGGATAATAGTTAAACTTTCCTATCTCTTGGTAGCTTGCATTTATATCACTTCTTGTGCAAGTTAAACTCAACTGCAGTATATTTTACACAATATTAACAAATAGGCTTTTTGGGGGATTATATAATTTCAAGAAAATATCTCATTATTACTTTGCTTTGAAGATATGTCTACTCCTTTAGTCTCTAGTGGATAGTTGTATCAATTGTATTCATACCAGATATTCATATTTTCATATATCTATACCCTACATATGTTATATACATCTCCCTAATTTTTGGTGGGGTTTGTGTTGCTTAGTCTTTAGTTTTCTATGTTGTGTCTTGTATACTATTGTTTGTCCCTTTGTTTTTTTTTTTTAGCCATTGCGTTGACAGTTTATTTTCAATTTATGAGTTTGAATGTCCCTCTGGTATCTTTCGTCCCTCTGACTTTTTACTAACAGAATCAATGATGTTTTCTCACCTGCAACCAGCCAATAGTGTCTGTCTATACATTTCTACAGATGACCTGCCACCAAACTGACGTCCACTTAAATATGTATTATGTGATGAGTTTATATAATAATGTGATAATGGCTGATCCATATCCATATATATGTCTAATCTATCAAGGAATACAGGAGCATTTTCATCGGACATTAAATAGCGACAGAAACCATCTAGACTTAACCATTCTGAAATAAAATGTATGAAAACATTACAATTCAGATTTTCTTAAGTTTACTACATACTAGTAGCAAAAATATATGTAAATGAACAATAATGAATCTACTGAGATTATGCAAATCTTTGTATTCTTCTTTAAAAATAGAATAGTTCAGGATCAAATGTTCAGTTCCATTGTTTGTGGTTTAACCATATTTATAATTCAGTGTTCATCACTCGGGATCATGAATTTGGCCATTTGTCAACAAGAAGAAGAGTTATGCAATTTAGATATTTTAAAAAATGTGTCATGCTTAGGATTTTCAACATCTTGAAAACATAAGAATTTATAGAAATATAAACTAGTATTCAGCTAATATATGTTTTTCTAATTTTTGTTTATGTATAAACATGGAATTATTGTTTCTAACAAAAAAGTACATTTTTCTTGGTAAATATGGTCTTTTTGCCCATCTTTTCATCACAAGCAGCATTAGTTACTTTTCTATTTTTCTCCATAAAGTATAGGTACAACCTACAACCTCTGAACATAAGTTCGATACATATTTCATATAAAGTGTGTCAATCAATATAATCAAATACATAATAAAAATTTCAAGTAAATTTTGTGAAATTGTTTCAAATTTAGCATATGTGTACGCAATTTTTATTTCTATAACTGTAATGGGTCTCTTTTTTATAAGTGTAATATGTATGAACCCATGAGGGTAGGAATTTCCTTTACTGTCAGACGTTAAACATTCAGTTTTGGCTACTGTTAGCATCAATATTGGTAAAAAATTTATTACTGTACAACCGTCATGTATCAATCACTATTAATGGCACCACAATATGTGCCAAATTCAAACAGGTCGGATTTAATTTGTCCTTTTGTTTTTTGAGAATATTCATCAGAAGCTGTTATGATAATTTTTAAAAGATTTTGTCAATATTATGAATACATACTTATCTTGAAAATCAATACATATGTAGGTAAAATTATAATTGTCCTGATTATCATTTTCATCTTAAAGATAACAAAATATGGCATGATGTATTAAGCTTACCTTGTTTTATATAGTCAAGATCCTTTTCATATGTATTAATTATTTGTAAAACCCGTTTTCTATTGTAGTAAGGAAAAAGAATCTCATTCAATCTTGGATCTCTTTGTCTCTGGAATATTACATATACTTTATCTTAGCTAAACTATTAAATGTGCTGATGAATTACATACATTTGTATTAGAAAGAATACATTCGTGTGACATGAGCTCATGATATTCCCATTCCAAACTAATATTCAAAGTATTTAATTACCGTCTTTTGGTATGTATAACACACACTTTTATACCCCAGGTCATGTTTCTTGTAAGAGGGGTGCGCAATATACTTGCCTACAATCATTTTCACTTAGTCTTTTTTCAGGTCCAAACTCCGACAAAGAAATTTCCAGGTGAAGTGAAGAGTAAGAAATATTTTGATAAAACCTTGATTGTTTTTATGTTTCACATGTTTTATTTGTAATATGTATCTTATTGTTCTTGATCTATCAGGCTTTATTCAAATAAAATACATTTTATATCTGTTGTTACATTTATCGTGTAAATTTGTCCATCTGTTTTGCAATCTGGAAATTTGCCATGTCTTAATAAAGACACAATAAAGCTTTTGTTGTCGGTTAAATTAGCCTCTGTGTTCCTTGTTGTCATAACTTACTATTTTTGTATGTTTTCATCATAGAGAGTAGAAGAAAAGTGTATGAAAATTGAATAAACCACGCTCATTTTGAAATGATAAACTGCCATTTCTTTTTAATGTATCAGGTGATCGCCAGTCATGTGACTTAATATTGTAAAGTGATGATTTACTCTATGAGAAGTTTGTTTATATAAATACGTTTTTACTTTTTAAGTTTTAAACAACTGTTTAAAACCGTTCGAGAAATTATGATTGAAAACATGACAATGCCACAATTTTAACCTGAACGAATTTAATTAGGATCAAGGTCAACCTATCACTGGTTTGTTTTGACATCGATGAGACCCGTTGATTGAGGTGTGATAATCTGGATGAACAGCTAGAATCAGCAAACAAAAAATTTAAAAAATGAGATTTTAACAATTTATTACTGTACTAATGACGTTAATCATAAATATTAGACTGATTCGTAATTATGTTATTGTTTTACAGTGCCTATCCAGTCACCTTTGTGGTATCACAGTAGCAATGACTAAAACAGTTTAACAAATTGCAGTTAGATTTCTTCTCCAACTAACTGATCAACTGGTAAAATATTTTAGCAGATTCCTCAAGTGAAAGGTTGTTAGTATGAAGTGAGTGCTTGATATGTTACTTTAAATATTATTTATAAGGTAATTTATTCAGAAAACAGGAATATATTACATGTTTTCCAAATAAAATGGTTTTAAATTATTTTCAAACTTACATCATTAAAGAAAGGTACAAGCTGAGGAATGGTCAGATAGGTTCTGTTTGTTCCACCATTTCTACAAGTAAAATTATATAATACACATTATTGACATATAGTGATGAACTATTTAATTTAAAAGAACCTCTCCTCATTAGCTATATATAAATGATCAGTTATCAAGTGTGCAGTGCTCTAAACTGAACATTTTCTTTATCAATATTTTCTGTTAATTGTGACATATTTGCACCCTGAACTTCATGCTACCTCAATGGAAGTTTTAGCACCAAGATTAAGACATGTATAAAACAATGCATTTTGATCTAGAACAAAATTTCATCACATTTGTATTTTGTCAGCATTAGCTTTGTGTAATTTTGTTTGATAACTGAAATCATCATCTTTGATTTTCAATTCATCCAAAGACTTTTATGAGTTTTAAGAACTGAACACTTCAGAGCACACCCCATTCAAAAAACAAAAAAATTATAAACTCAGAATTCATGCAGAATTCCTCACTTGAAATCTAATACATCCATCTTACGGTAAATAAATCATACACCATATCAAAACCATTATAAATTGTAGGGGCCTCAGTGTTTAAGTGGTCTAATTAGTCAAACTTCTGTATGACTAACTAGTCAATACTGAGGTTGTGAATTTGAATCATGCACATGGGAGGTGCACTAGACTCTAATCTTAAAGGACTAGAACTGTTAGTTTTCCTCAAAATGATATCAATTGTTCTCTTGGGCACTTCAGATTCCTCCACCAATAAAAACTTACTGCCATGGAATAGAACAAATGGTATTGAAAGTTGTGTTAAAGACCAATCAATCAATTAATCAATTATATTTTGGAAAACTCAAAATACAAACTTGAATGAAATTTTTAATGAATAACTCATATATTCTTTGTAGTTTAGAATGTTTAATATTGGTGGAATCAAATACTCCATTGATATGTGAAAATGACCTCGATATGCCTTCTTATTAACAATTATCAACATAATACTTACAGTTCTTTAAATAGATCTTCAATATCGGTCCTAGGGCATATCTTGTGATAGAATTCATAAAATTTTTCAAAAGTGAAATCAGCAGGTTCTATTTCATCACACTGAAAATAAAATCAAAAGTTAAATTAATATTTTCCATCTTATTTTTTGGTTTATTTTTACTCATATACCCAGCAGCATGCTTTGATATATATATAACTAGATGTATTATCTGTAATTTTATTTTAAAGCATTCTTTTTTATGATACTTTCTTCAGAATTCTTGTTAGGAAACACTGTGAATCATTTTAATTTTGTTGTAGTTTGGGTTCCATTTTCTTACTGTGTCTTTCAGCTTTGTCAATACTAAACAATATTAAATATTATGCTAAATTTGTTGATAAACAGGCTGATGCAAAGAAAGTGAGAATTCATGGGAACAAAAATGATTTGTCATCTCACAGTATCATTATGTAAGGCAAATGATAAATCCATAAACCAATCATAAACCAATCAAACAATACCTTTTGAACTAGTATTAAAAAAACTAAATGTATTCTCTTTAAATACAAACTATAATATTAAATGTATAATACCAAATTCAAAGTGTATGACACACAAATCTATTTGAGGGTCTAGATGATCTATTTGGGTCGCCAGACACCAATATTGTCTGTGAGCAAAACAACAATCTAATCAATATAAAATGGAGATGCAAGATAGAAAAGCTTTTAAAAAGTAAACGTTTAAAATAGTTTAAAATAAATTCCTTTCATAATGTTTGTGTCTGATTTCTTCATTACTATCTTTTATCAAATCTTCTATTTTAGTAACAATAGGTAATACAGCATGTAATACAAATGACAAAACCTTTAGTGGTATATACAGTTAAGATCCGATACAGAAAGTTTTAGACAACAACAATTACCTTGCCTCCTGGCAAACCAAGATCTTTTAAACATTGCATAATCATTTTTTCTGTTCTTCCAGAGGCAAATGTTCTTGTAATGCTGAAAAACATTTAAAGTAAATTATGAAAAGTCAGAACACATGTTTAGATTAATGGTGTTAAAATGACTGAAATAAGCAGAGTCAAAATATGAGGATTAGTTTAGCTAGCCAATGACAAAAAAAAATGTTTACAAAATAAATGTTTCATGAAAGGTTCTTAAAATAAAAATTCAATTCAAAGGCAGCTTCACTTTTGTTGCTAGCAAAAACTATTGTGAGAATTAATGAATAAAGATTGCATTCATTTTGCCATGGGATCTTAGATTTAAACATTGCATTGTATAAAGCATAAGAAGGCAAAACTATGAATTTCATATTTCTATATATTGGTGCAACTACAATTATTGATGAAGTAAGATAACTCCTAACTTTTACAATGACATTGTTGATATTTTTAGAATCATTATTATTACTATTACAATGACATTGTTGATATTTTTAGAATCATTATTATTACTAATTTTAGAATCATTGTTATAACTTTTACAATGACATTGTTGATATTTTTAGTTTCATTGTTATCACTTTTACAATGACATTGTTGATATTTTTAGTTTCATTGTTATTACTTTTACAATGACATTGTTGATATTTTTAGAATCATTATTATTACTTTTACAATGACATAGTTGATATTTTTAGAATCATTATTATTACTAATTTTAGAATCATTGTTATAACTTTTACAATGACATTGTTGATATTTTTAGTTCCATTGTTATCACTTTTACAATGACATTGTTGATATTTTTAGTTTCATTGTTATTACTTTTATAATGACCTTGTTGATATTTTTAGAATCATTACTATTACTTTTACAATGACATTGTTGATATATTTAGAATCATTATTATTACTTTTACAATGACATTGTTGATATTTTTAGAATCATTATTATTACTTTTACAATGACATTGTTGATATTTCTAGATCATTATTATTACTTTTACAATGACATTGTTGATATTTTTAGAATCATGCACCATCTATTATTTCAAATATGGTATTTGTAACATAATTTATGCTGCAATCACAAGTTATCTTTTGGGACCAGATTATATTAACCACCTCATTTATGAGGGTAGGAAAGCCCTATACTGGCATACTTGAAACAGGCGTTTTACGGCTACTATTAGCATCAAAATGGTTAAACTTTTATTGTGAATCATAAGAGGTCTCAAATGATTATCTGTAACCATTATTATAGGATTAAACACATTTTTTCTAGAGGTTATTGATGTGTAAACCGGGGCGATTAACTCACAAACTGAATAAAAGTCCGAAGGACTTTTATGTTGAGTTTGTGAGTAAGAGCCCCGGTTTACACATCAATAACCTCTAGACAAAATGTGTTTAATCCTTATAATTCTTTAGCCAAACATTTGTGATATTTAATAAACATTTTTTTGTTGATAGCTACTATATATATTTACCATCAAAAGCACAATGGCAAGTCGTAACTAAGGAGTACGCCGCCATCTTGACTTTCTAAAAACCACAAATGTCTGATAAATACAACGGAATCTTAAATGAAATAGCACCTACCTCAATTTTAATTAAATGTTATCCGAATTTGAAGCGTACGAGTAACGAAATAATTTTTCCCTTGAAAATTTCCATTCGTATGACGTCATGGGTTGCCATGACGTAAATTCACCAAATCCTTCATGAAATTTCGCGGAATTTTATTAAATTTTATCTTTATACATTTTCGAAGCTTTAGTGCGTTAAACTTATTTCTTTTTTTGTTATATATGCACTAGAATAGTCACAACTGTTATGCAATTGTTTTTAAATCTTGGTTTGCTGAAAATCCTGGGATCACTGCAAGCTTGTGTATCGCGCATGAATAGATTACAAAAGTAGTTTCGGAAACATGGTTTATCGAAGTGTAAACTTAGAGAAAAATTATAATTGACCAATCCAATTCAAGTATTTATAGATATGCAAATCATATAAGAATTATTTTAGAATGAATTTAACGTGATTCGTCAAAACCAGTCGATATTTTTTTATCATCACTAAGAAAATGTACATTTTATCGTCATGCAACAAAAAATACTGTTAATGACATTTGGAAATATTTTTTACCGTTATTTGTCTTGAAGATTCCCCCATTCCAACCCTCATTTATTAATGGAATAAAAAGTAACCAGATGTTCGCATGGCGCATCTTTATACTACCGCAGAGGTTGAACCCTGAACAGTTGGGGCAAGTATGGACACAACATTCAAGCTGGATTCAGCTCTAAATTTGGATTGTGATTGAATAGTTGACACAGCAGGGAATAGGTTTCTGACACAGAATGAATGTTGTCTAATGAACTTAAAAAATTTGTTTTTGCCTTTCAGCAATTCAGTATGCTGTTCAATATTAATCCTCTCAAAAAAATGTTTGAAGAAATTTTCTTTTTATTTATGAAATTTGAAATGAGAAAAATTGAACCCCCCCCAATTTTTTTTTCACATGCCCCTTTCCCTTATTCCAAAACTGATCTCTTGTTATCACTGAATGGTAAAGATTGTTTTAATTTATCAGTTGGTAGTAAAAGTGAATATACATTGTATATTGTATAAAACAATGGTTTAAGTTGATTCAACTACTATTCTGGACAAAGAAAGATAACTCCAATTGTTAATTTCTTGCTATTGCACAATATTGTGTAATTAGATATTTCTTGCTATTGCGCAATACTGTGCAATTGAAGATTTCTTGCTATTGCACAATACTGTGCAATTGAAGATTTCTTGCTATTGTGCAATACTGTGCAATTGAAAATTTCTTGCTTTTGCACAATACTGTGCAATTGAAGATTTCTTGCTATTGTGCAATACTGTGCAATTGAAGATTTCTTGATATTGCTGAATACTGTGTAATTGAAAATTTCTTGCTATTGCACAATACTGAATATAATAATTTTGGATCCTGATTTGGACCAACTTGAAAACTGGGCCCATAATCAAAAATTTTTACATTCAGCATATCAAAGAACCCCAAGGATTCAATTTTTGTTAAAATCAAACTAAGTTTAATTTTGGACCCTTTAGACCTTTATGTAGACCAATTTGAAAATGGGACCAAAAAATAAGAATCTACATACACAGTTAGATTTTGGCAAACCAAAGAACCCCAATTATTCAATTTTTGATGAAATCAAACAAAGTTTAATTTTGAACCCTTTGGGCCCCTTATTCCTAAACTGTTAGGAACAAAACTCCCAAAGTCAATCCAAGCCTTCCTTTTGTTGTCATATACCTTGTGTTTAAATTTCATTGATTTTTATTTACTAATACTAAAGTTATTGTGCGAAAACCAAGAATAATGCTTATTTGGGCCCTTTATTGGCCCGTAATTCCTAAACTGTTGGAACCAAAACTCCCAAAATCAATCCCAACCTTCCTTTTGTGGTCATAAACCTTGTGTCAAAATTCCATAGATTTCTTTTTACTTAAACTAAAGTTATAGTGTGAAAACCAAGAAAATGCTTATTTGGGCCCTTTTTGGTCCCTAATTCCTAAACTGTTAGGGCCAAAACTCTTAAAATCAATCCCAACCTTCCTTTTGTGGTCATAAACCTTGTGTTTAAATATCATAGATTTTTATTTACTTAAACTAAAGTTACAGTGCGAAAACCAAAAAAGTATTTGGACGACGACGACTACGCTGACGCCAACGTGATACCAATATACATGTACGACCAAAAAATTTTCAATTTTTGCGGTCGTATAAAAAGCTTGTGACGCTTACCTTCTGACTGGAATTTTTCCACTTGGATTCACCATTAAACATAATTTCAGCCAACTGAAAAGTAAACAAATCTTATAATATTGATATCTCTGTAACAGAAAAACGTTACTTTTTTATGGTCGTTACTAGTAGTCTGTCTAAAACCTGACACATACTCTGGTTGTAATTCCTGTTTAGAGATTTGTTTAAAAGTTTATTTTGAAAAAAAAGTCATTAGAAGTATCAACAGCATATAAACCTGTGTGACAGTTTTCCATGAAATTAGTAGTGCTTTCCATGGAGATTAATAGGACAGGAGGAAAACAATGACAGGTGATTCCTGCTTCTAATTAGCAAGAGTCCTAATATATTAAAAACATAAGATATCAATTGTGACTTACATTTTCACAACAATCTCATATTGTTTTCCATTAAAAACAAGAGTTAATGCTGAAATGTCTTCCTTACTTTACTGATCAAAATTAATTCATGTTAAAAGTTGTTGATACAGTTCAGGCCCGTAGCCAGGAATTTCCAAGGGCAGGGGGGGGGAAGGTATTTGGACTCACAAACTCGACTTTAACAGCCACAATTCGAACAAAGCATTGACTTTAACAGTGCTTATTTGTTTTCAAGGAGGGTTCGTCCGAACCCCCCGACCCCCCTGGCTACGGGTATGCAGTTTTGCTACAAGTATCACATAAACAACAAGTCCATATCAAAGAAGTCAAGGTCAAATACAGTCCATCTAATTAAAATCATTCAATATACAAAATAGTGTTGACCTACTGATAAAGAGTAACTGAGAAATGGACCAAATCACCAAAACTTAACACTGATCAATGAACTATGAAAATGAATTCAGTCAAATGAACCCTACCTGACTGACATGTATACCTTACAATTATTCTTTACAACAAATAAAGTTCACCTATTGCTTATAGTAATTCAAAAAATATGTTTTGGAGTTATGTATGACTTCAAATTTCACTGAACTAGTACACTTTTTAATTTTGGGGCCCGACCAACCTCTGGGTGAAAGATTTTTTTTGCAGCATTGAAGACCCTTTGGTTGCCTTGGACTATTATCTGCTCTTTGGTCTTGTTGTTGTCTCTTTGATATATTCTCCATTTCTATACCTCAATTTCATAACCACAAAAAAACAACATTGACCTATGAACCATTAGAATAACGTCGAGTTTAGATGAACCCTGTTAAACAAAGATGAAAAGGATTCTACAATGACATATACATTTTTGTACCAAATATATTTATATTAAAACTCAGAATGAGACATGAATTCTGTAAGTATTGCATTCCAAGCTTGTACAATACAATATACTGTGGGGGAATATTCCTCAATGTTAGTATAAAAAGCCTAGTTTATTAAAGCTCAATTGGCTTGGGTGGAAGCAAAGTTTAAGGTGACATGGTATTTTCTTTGACAAATGAGTATGTCTATGCATTTAAAAGAACAATCAATCATTATGCCAGAAATTAGTTCACTTAGGCAAATAAAATGAGAGAATATAACATGAATATCATGGGATTATAACAGACATATATATGAAGCTAAGTCAAAGCTGATGTCCCTTGCTAAATATTCAATAAATCTTTACCAGTAGGAAACAGTGATTAACTAATGTCTTTTTCTTTCTGTATTGATTACTGTTTTTGGTCAAATCTTAAGCTAAATTATAAAGAATTTTACAAATGAAAACCGATACTGTTTCCTGAATTAGTTCAAAATTCATGTAAATAACACAACATAAAAATACATAAGATGCCATAAGTTTTAATGAACTTGAACTTTAAAGAGTCTTGATAAATTAAATTCTAAACTTTACACGAATACTTCAATTTTGTAAAGACATGTCATTTCAATTTACTGCTTTGAATTCCTTAAAACAAAATAATATTATACAGCAGGAAAATACGACTGACAAATCATTAAAAGCTAGATTTCCCTATAGTAAAGGCAATTCAAATGTCACAGCTTGGTGACAACTGCAAATAAAATCTGTAGAATAATGAAAACATCAAGAAAATGTTCATCCTCTGACATTCTACAGGTTCTAGCAAAGACATGCAACAGGGAAAACTATATCTAATTATCCATACTATTGTATACATGATTGTAACACCAAGAGAGTAATGCCAGCTTTGTAAGAATAGAAGTATTATTTACAGTTCTCTATTGAGGAACATTTGATATGAATGGAAGGAGAGATTACGTTACTTTATTTGGTATCTAATACTTTTATTATGGTTTATACTCTTGTTTAATCCAGAATTCAGGGTTTTCCTTTCTCTAAACAACATTTAAATCACAAAAAAAAATACAAGCAAGATTGAATCATTTGTGGAATTATTCCATAATCTGTCATTTCAATTTTAATAGACACTTTCTCTCTGTAAGATTAGTTAAAAAAGTATAACAAACCTATATTCAAAGAAGAAAGATGGTACTAGCTACAACAACTAGGTTGGGAAAACCAAAAATATTGACATAGAAATATCTACCAAGTGTATGTGAATAGCAAGTTTGGACAGAATATCATTTATTATCAAACTATAGTACCATACTAGCTGGGTCATATAACTAGTTTTTGTACTCTTAAGGTCTTATATCTGAATGTTGTAAGTCCACAATAATAAACAAGAGGCTCTCATTGTCCTGTGTCGATAACCTGACTCTACTTTGGTTTTGGAAATCATGTAAAAAATAGATAAGTATCATAACAGGTACCCAAATATATTGGTCTAATATTGGCCTAATAATTTAATAATAAAAAAATCCTGGTGGCCATCTTCAACAGTAAATCTGCAACAAAGTAGCAACACTTCATCAGCACCTCATATGGATAATTAATGCCATGTTTGGTTTCATTCCATTCAGTGGTTCTCTAAAAGAAGACATTTGTATGTATTGTCCATCAGGTTCTATGTTAAACTAAGTCTCCCACTGGGGGCCATCTTGGATGATGGATGGCCTTCAAAGTAACAACACTTGGTCAGCAACTCATATGGAACATTCATCTCATGTTTGGTTCTATCCCTTCAGTGGATCCCGTAAAGAAGTTCAAAATGTAAAAAGTAAACAACAACAACAATGGACGACAGATCCCAAGCGATGAGAATATCTCACTTGGCCCTTCAGGACTCGAAAATCAACCAATCAAACCGTTTGATTTCATATTTCGAGCATGATTTTTGTGCCTGAAGCACTGAGTGAAGTTTTATGACTTCAACCCCAGGTGATCTAAAAATAAAACCATATAAAGCTTTCATTTTTAACAAATGAACATTATACTTCAATTTCTCTACAATACAATTAACAATGGGAGAAAATTACTCTCAATATATAGTATAAACTGTTATCACAGAGACATGTCTCACCTTTTTGTAATTTTGATTATGCAAATGCTGAAATCAAAATAGCAATATTTTAATATCTTACACAATTTATGAAAATATTCAAAGTCAATGAACCATGACTGAGTTACATGGCTTAACAATCTCCATGTAAATGAGATGTGCCAATGCTTATACAACTGGATACCAAATACCATCATGACCATTGACTTATACTAAGTCGTTCCCAAATCTAAATACAAACATTAACTAGTAAACTATAGAAAAGTTTCAAAGTCAATAAGAGGGGGTGGGGGCTATATAATCTCCATGGAAACGATACTTGCAAATGCCAATAAATTTGCATACCAAATATCATTGACTTAACATTAGCAGTTCATCTTAAACTGATCTAATCACAAACTAATACATGTAAACTAAAATAAATTTCAAAGTCATTAGACTGTGACTGAGGGGTGAGGCCAAATATTCTCCATGGAAATGAGATGTGCCAATGCTTAGTATGAAATTCAAAACAGTGTAGCTGTGGCCATTGATTGACCCATCAAAATCATCCATTGACTGGGGCAATTTACGTGAACGTTTGTCTGTAACAACCACTGTTCATGACGTACCTACGATAGACATTTAAACTGTGGGGTCAACAAAGGTTTCTTAACGCCTTTAATTATAAAATAATTCGAAAAATTAATCAGGAATAACCTTTGTGTTTTGATTTATATAATTGATATAAATCAAAATATCGTGTTATTTCTGATTAATTTTTCGAATTACTTTATTTAGGTGTTGAGAACCTTTGGTGACCCCATAGTTTAAGTGTCTTTAAAAAGTACATAGTGAGCATTGGTCGTTACATACAAACGTTCACCTAAATTGTCCCAGTCAATGAATGATTTTAATGTGTCAATCAATGGCCACAGCTACACTGTTTTGAATTTCATACTATACAACTGAATACCAATTAACAATGGCCTACCACTAATGGTTCCCCTTGAATTGACCTAATCACATACTAATACATGATAACTCAGAAAAATTTTCAAAGTCAATAGACCATGACTAAGGGGGCAGAGCCAAATTATCTCCATGGAAATGAGATATGCCGATGCTTACCAAATATCATTGACCCACCGCTTTTAGTTCCCCCAAAACTGACCCAATCACAAACTAATACATGTAAAATAAGCAAAAGTTTCAAAGTCAATAGACCATGACTTAGGGGCGGAGCCTAATTATCTCCATGGAAATGAGATATGCAGATGCTTACACAACTACATACCAAATATCATTGACCTACCATTTGTGGTTCCCCATAAACTGACCTAATCACAACCTAATACATGTAAAATAAGCAAAAGTTTTGAAGTCAATAGACCATGACTGAGGGGGCAGGGCCAAATAATCTCCATGGAAATGAGATATGCCAATGCTTATACAACTGCATACCAAACAGACTTGGGGCCAATTACATTTAAATTACACCTTACATTGCAAAAATGGTCAATTACACTAATTACACATTACACAGTTTTTGAAATGTAATTAATTGAATTACAATTACTTTACTAAAGTAATTAATTAAATTACACATTAAATTTCTTCATAACTTTTCTTAAACAATATATATCATGTATATTCCAAGTGCATAAAACTGTTGATTTGCTAAATGTGAGAGATCTTGTGTACAATTTATCTGTATCTACAAAAACTGTAATGCATACAATTAGCGAAAAATTAACTGTATTAGATGACACGGAATGGCACAAGAAAGTTTTTAATGATCGACATAACTAACAGAACAGAAACAAATTACGACCTTATAGGCAATACAAACAAAGTGTGAAAACCAAACAATATGTCCGTCTGAACATTTTCAAAACTGAGTGACGTACAATGGCTCTGTTTCGCTCCAGTTCACTTCCACTAGCGTGTGAGATGGGAAGATACTCCAGGCCGACTACACCCATTGAAGACAGAATATGTGTGCTGTGAGAAGCTAACAGCATAGAAATAGAAAAACACTTTCTAATGGAATGCTCATTATATGACGATCTTCGATACCATCTTTTTAATGAATGTTCAAAACTTATTGAAGACTTTCAAGATTTTAATACAAACAGAAAATTTATTGAAATTATGAATTGTACCAATATCCAGTATTATTTTTGCAAATGTTTACATAAATTATATTTTCGTAGATAACTATTTTTACAGTAATATTTTCCCTTAATCAATTTTTAATGCATTTATTTTTAAGATATTTACCCAATTTTATAGTATTTCATATTTCATAGTTAATACATATCTTTTTAATCTAAGAATTATTTATATTTTAAGCTACTTGTTCCATTTTGGATATAACTTTTACGAGATTATTTACAAGTTTAAATAGTATATTTTTGTATATATTTTGGTTTTAAGAATCAGTGTCTCATAAGTCATTTTTTGGCTGGATATTGATTGTTGTTTGTGTGTATATGAATATTGTGTAAATGCCTTGTTTCAATCAATATGTGACACTATAATAAAAAATTTTGTTCTTTTATTCTATATAGAATAAGAATAAAATTGTTTATTATAGTGTCACATATTGATTGAAACAAGTCATTCACACAATATTCTCAGTTTAAAAAGATATGTACTAACTATGAAATATGAAATACTATAAAATTTGGTAAAAATCTTATAAATAAATGCATTAAAAATATATATATATATATAGCATGTGTAAAATATGAAAGTATCCCGTGACATCCAGTTTTTGATTTTTTTTTTAAATTAATCACATAGCAAAAGTTGAAGCTCAGGAACCATTGCTTCGAATAAAGATGTGTTTTTAAGTGAGTAACTATTTTAATTCAAAAAGATGGGTGTTATGGGTTTTTTTTTCGTCTTAGTCAGAAAATATTTTTTTTGCCCTTTTATTTAAAAGTTTTTCAACGCTATCAATCAAATAATTTGTTTAAAATTTAACACTATAAGGTGTTTTTTTGTCATTTGCTTGACCACAGTATTTTTCATCAAATATGAATATTTGTTTATAAAAATGTTGAAGTTAAATGATCGTCCCCTAACAGCTGCAATTTGATTTTTGACAAATATCCTGGTAAAATTCCTACAGATGTTCCAAGGCAGTACCTAAACTCTCCAGATTCAATAATTGCACCTACATGTAGAAGATATTTCGAGGATAAGTTGAGGCAAGATCATACTGAGAAATTTGCGTAATGACATTATTCCCCACAGCAAGTTCTGATAATTTCTGTTTCATTTTTCATGGTTAGATATTTGGTTTAGATCTTTTAGCTTAAGACAGCGCACACTTCCTAGAACGTTTGATTGGTGCTTCAACTTCAGTATCATCCTGGTTGTCACTCGTGCCCATTACTATTATACTATCAGGATTCTCACTCGGTCGATTTCTATTATTTTCAGAATTTCAGACATGTATCAATTACATTTCCTGTCTTCATCTAGGTATTTTTGTTTTTTGTAAATAAGGTTTATGATGTGGTCAATGAATAAATCAAAGAGCTGAATAGCTCTGAGGGGAAAGACGGCCCTTGTTTCTATTTCATTTTTTTGGGGTGGGGGTTGGGGGGGGTTATCTTTTGATAGTCTCCATATAAAGAATGAAAAAAAGAACAGCTAGAACATGTGGAAGGTTGACACTATTGGAATCAATTGTTGTTTAATGTAATTTCGTTTCTTTAGTTTAGGATTCAATTAAGACCAATGGAAGAGATCTGCATCTTCTAAATCTAAACATTCAATTAAAGTTGATAGTTAATTATCTAAAATTCAACTAGTTGAATTCTGTCATTTAACAACAACTACAATTATTTTTGAAATCTTAATCGTGTACGACTGAACTGTAGGCTAGGGCCATTTTCCATTTTTTGTGACAGTACTCTTAAAATTTTTAATTTTTTTCTTGAGAAAGTTAGGACTGAAAAATCTATTCAGTTTTAAATTTCCATTGATAAAGTTCCCAGTTATATCTCTCATCACAGGGATACAGGTATTAATAAAAATAACAATATGATTGATGTAAACTGTGTGAAGCTTGTTTCCAAATCCTACATTTTGAAATATTTGTAAAATTTCATGAATAAATAGGTTTTAACTACAAAATGCAACATTTGTAATTTTTTTGCAACTATTACAATGATTATGTTGGTACACAAAATTTAGTTTTAATGAAAGACTTCTTATCATATACTAAATATCACATTTAAAGTGTTTATTTTAGTGGATAATTAGCTCATAAATTGAGGTGCTCCTGAATTGGAGGAAGATTCTCAAAACAGAGTTTTACAGAAAAAAATGGAAAAGATCGTTTCTCTCCCCGATCTCATGTAGCCCCTCGGGCTTCCTGTTTACTTTGAAAGTTGTTGACCTACAAATTAAAGTATTGCATGTTGATGTTTAAATCATCTACAGCAAACATCATTATGTTTAAATTCAACAAATACTATTTTTTAATAAGTGCACAATCTTTGAGAATGATTTAAATAACCAGTGAAGGATATCCCTGCTTATGCGTAGTGTGGCATTCCAACAATGACGTCACTATAAAATATAATGTAGGTTGGATATATTTAGAATATCTCGTCATACTGATTTTTCCGGATTGTAAAAGAAACTTAAATAGTGTAAAGGAGAGCTCGATATACGATAATTTCGAGAGAAACTGAAGGGAAATGTGTAAAAAAGTGTTTAAAGTTAATTTATTCATTTGTGTCTCCCCATCTCATCATTCTTAGTAAGATTTGTTGGGGGGTTTTCCACACTATAAAAACAAAATGAATGATGTGAGGGAATGTCACTCTGGTCAACCCCATTAGGGATTGACGGCTTGAAGCCGTCTTCCCCAAAAATCTATAGTGTGTATCAATGTTTTTTTTATAACAAAATACATAAGATACATTATTGTACAAGATGTAAGTGAATTTTAGTCAAATTTTGTACAAATTGTAATTAGTACATTGTACAAAGTCAAAAGTCAAAATACAAATTATAATTTGTACAATATTTTTATACAAATTATAATTTGTACAAAATGATAATTTGTACACAATATATATATATATATATGTATCTATTTAGATAAATTTCTTTCTTAAAATACCAACATATGATTCTCACATCTTTTTAAGTTATAAGACTATTAAAAGCAAACATTTCTGAATGTCAAATAAACAATATTTATATAACCACAATTTCTTAATTCTTCATTAACACGTACCATTAAAGTACATGTAATTCAAAAGTAATTGAACATTACATGCTTTTTCATTGCTATTAATTAAATTAACATTACATGTAATTTAAAAAATACTCAATTACACATTACATTCAATTACATGGAAAATTGTAATGCATTACACTTAATTACCATTACATTTTCAATTACCCCATCCCTGATACCTAATATTATTATTTTTCACCTGCTTCCTGATTGTTTATCAACTTCAAAGTAACCATCAGTAGAATTTGTCACCAAAACCCTTAAGTTAATTAGCAGTCATTTTTTTTTATCATCATTCCCCTAATTAAATTTAACTTTGTTGATTGTATTTTATGGATTTGTAATAAATTTAAGTAAATGTACAGAAAAATCTTAGCTTAATGTATCTATGCATGCATTGGTTCAATAATTTCATTTACATTGTCACCAAAAAGTTGTTTCAAATGACTTTTATTAACACAATGCCATAGGAATCTTCATGATATCTATCATATGAGCAAGTATTTAAAAGTGTGCAAAATAATAATAAATAAACATTTAAGTTAAGGGGTGGTTATGCAAAGGTTAATCATAAATTAATTGTATACTAAAAGGTATTTTGTTGATGTCCACTTAATTAGATTAAACAAGAATGTGTCCCTAGTACATAGATGCCCCATCCGCACTATCATATTCTATATTCAGTGGACCCTGAAAATAGGATAAAAACTCTAATTTGGCATTAAAATTAGAAAGATCATATCACAAGGAACATGTGTACTAAGTTTAAAGTTGATTGGACTTGAACTTCATCCAAAACTACCTTGACCAAAAACTTTAACCTGAAGCTTGACAAACGAACGAAGGGACCAACCAACCCAACGAACGAACAGACGCACAGACCAGTAAACATAATGCTCATAAATAGGACATAAAAAGTCACTATAGCTTAAACTAAGCGGAGATAGAATTCCTTCTTTCCTGAGACTGAAGTGCATGGACATTGATGCAACCAAATGTCATTTGAAATTGGCACTTTGGAAATTCATTTTCAATGAGTAAGCCTAAGCAAGAAACTTTAAACTTATATATTGCATGGATGCTTATGCAACTGTATGTCACATATCAATGGTGACTCATATGTACCAATTCTGAATGTGACATGCATTGCAGTAGACAAAAAATAACTATCAAAAGAGCATGAATATAGTAATAAACTTGTTACATATTTTATTCAACTTAAAGATAAGCTTCCTCACACATAGAAAGCTAACTTGATATTTGGACATTCAGTGATAATGCCTTCTGTTCATATGCTGTTATTCATATTAACATAGAACTTTAAAAAAACAGCAGATCTTTGGGAGTCAGATTTCAATTATCAATGTGTGCTCATAGTGTTCCTTCATGTATGTTTATTTTTCTGAAGACAAGCAGGTAAATAATGTCTGTGGTTTCTAATCAGACTTTTCTAATCTGAGTTCAATCAAAAGAAAAAAGTCAATTATTCTGATCATTTTACATACATCAATCATTAAGGTCAACCTTTCTCTATCTATAGGTTCCCATCATCAGCTGATTGAAATCTTTCTTTTATTTACCAAACATTGTCAACAGAATAGTAGGAAATTCAATTAGAAAAAACATTCTCCCAATTAAATAACACTGGTCACACCAATCCATTTTTCTTCTCAGAATTATATTATGTATGACCTTTCTGTCTTTCATGATCACAAAAAATCATTAATTCTAAAAAGGTTAATTTAAGCAACAAGGGTGTTCATGCAGCAAATAGTATTGATTAATGCCTTGGTGCCTTCATATCTGATGGTACAGTATCAGTGTGACTTTTATATATCCCTAGGGATAAAAATGTAAGCTACACTTAAAGGAGAAACTATTACAAAATACCATTTACTACAGACAATCTAATGAAATAGGTATTAATCAATTGTACTTGTTATCATATTTGATAATGTTCCCAATCTTAAATGAAAGTGTAAGAATTCATTATATATCTTACAAGTTCATTTTCCGTTTACAGAGAAGAAATACTTGTTTAAAATGTTCTAATTATCTGACCAGTGAACAGCCTTTACAAACACTTCATTTAAACTCTGGTGGATAATTGTCTAATTGACAATCATACCACTATCTCCTCAGTTTTATAATATATACATCATGCTTAATTACTCCTACGTAACATTATGATCATTTTTTTTGCAAGTTACAATTTCAATATTTAAACAAGCATGGTTAAAAAGAGCAAACATGTGTTTTTGGTAATTGATATCTTTGCTTTAGAGTAATTTTTACTGACTGACTATATATGACGACCAATGCTTGCATAGCTTAACCTTGTATCTTAATGTTTCTCCTACTTTTACCTAACGGTAATATACTTTAGTTTTCTGTAAGTCCATATTCTATTGTAAATAGAGATTGTAATTAAACCTAATATACTAGCAGTTTGTCTATACAATCACACCAAGTTATAAGGAGTTGGAGCAAACCTTACAAAACGATGACCTAAATGGAAATGAATCTTATCAATACAAAATGAACTTTTGTCAAATTATTATTTGGTAATCTCTCTTCTCACAATTGTTCTTTTTTTATATAAGGTTCAAATATTTCTTCAATTTTTTTATTTTTGCTATTAGATAAATAAGTTCCATCTGATACAGGAATGATGCAGTTGAAGATAATAGTTGTTGTCTTGATAGATCTGATCAAGTATGATCGTAGATTAGATGTATTGATGATTTCTTATTGAGAATACATGTTTTTACCCAGGAAACTTGGCCAAAGGGAAAACTCAAAATTAGAAATTCAAAGTTGGCCAACAAAATAATTCTTCCAACAACATTTACATCTTAATTAACAGATATAGCTAAGGATCAGGGCACCAGAATTAAATGTTATCAATAAGAAAGATATTAAGCATGGCAATACATGTGAAGTTAACTGGGTATTCAATTCATCATTTTACCATGATGTCATCCAATCTGATTATTATCCTATATCTCATGTATAAGGAATATAATTATAGAGAAAATAATCATTTATCAATCATCAAATCTGACATACTAAGGAGTTTACTGTGACAAATTCTTTCCTCTTAAAGAAAATGAATGCTACAGTGACATGTCTGAATGAATTTCTGTACAATATTTGCAGACTTGTGATTGCAATGAGCAGAAAGATGTTTTAATAAAATATTGTAATAGAATTTCATGACTTACGCTCATTACTCTTATAATATTTATGAGACTAATACCTATTTATCTATATATTTAGGGACACATGTACCAAAATTATAAATTTTGTCATTACATCTTTAGTATATGTGAAAACAAGGGAATGTAAGGTATATGACATTGAGACAGCAATCTAATGACAACAATACAAAAAGACCTCAAGAGGGCAGCATACAGTCTTCATTATTAGATGGGTGTCTAAGACTACCATATGTCAACCTCTAAATGGCCCTAATTAGATATGAGTTGTAAATTAATTGAACAGAGGCCATTAAAGATTTGTCATCACACTTACTCTTCATTGTCTGTGTTACAGTGTCATTACACTTAATCTTAATAGTTTGTGTCATTACATAAATTCTCAATAGCTAGTGTGTAAGTACATTTAATCTCAATAGCTAGTGTGTCAGTACATTTAATCTCAATAGTTTGTTTGCCATTACGCTTAATCATAATAGTTTGTTTGTCATTACACTTAATCTCAATAGTTTGTTTGTCATTACACTTAATCTCAATAGTTTGTGTTAATGTGTCAGTACACCTAATCTCAAAAGCTTGTGTTTATGTGTCATTGAACCTAGCCTCAATAGAGTGCATGTCATTATGTATGTATGTATATCCTGTATATAATTTGTGTTATTATGTCATTACACTTTATCTCAATAGTGTGTGGGTGTCATCACACTTTATTTCCAGCCTGTGTTATACCTATTCTCAATAGTGTGAGTTATAGCTTGTGTCATTACACTTAATCTCAATGAATTGTGTGTCATTTCATTTAAGCTCAATAGTGTGTGTGTGTCATCACACTTAAGTCTATAGTCTGTGTTATTACACTTAATCTCTATAATTTGTTTTATTGTGTCATTGCACTTAGTATCAATTGTTTGTGTGTCAATTCACAATGTGTGTAATTGTGTCACTTAATCTTAACATTTTGACATTACACTTATTCTCCAATGGTCTAAGTGACTGTAGAGTAATTTCATGCCAGTGTCTGGCATTTATAAGTCATGCTGTTTGGTCAGTGTAAACATTAGATATCATTGGAAGTTTTACACCAAAGGGTAATTTTATCAAGTTTTTGTTTCCTCTGGCAAAGTATTTCCCTGATATTTAATGAAGCTGTAGGTCAGTAAAGACATTTTACAGGAAACATCAGCAACATTTATGTTTAACCATATGGTACAAAAAAAATCAATTTTCATTTTCATTTTTTCCCCTTATTTATAGATTTTTCTTATAATAAAAATCTGCTGATTTTAATAGCAGTCATCTTGGTTGGCTAAAAAACTTACAACTATATTCTTAACATTTTTCCTTCATCAGGGACAAAGACATTCTTCAATTTAAATTTAGCTTTAAACAGCAAAAAGCTTAATACTATATATTTTCCAAATATAATAAATAATTTTGAAACAATGGGCAATGATAAAGTGTTAAATATATGTAATGAAAACACATAACCTTTCCCCTAACTTCATAAAAGGACAAAATATCAAAAATTCTAAGGTATGTTATGGAGAAATACATCAAAGATGTGTACCAGGATAACCCTATTAAAATATTGTAATATCAGAATATATATATTTTAGCAGGGATGTTATTAAAACACAGAATATATTTTAAATATATACTGAACAAAACAGTTTTATTTAATATTCAGACAGCACTCTTTTCATTCTGCATGACTCGAGAAATACTGTTAAATTTTTCAGGATGATTTAAAAAGTTTCATATATTAAGGTTGAGAAACATCATTTTACATTAGACTAAAAAGGTTTTTTGACAAATGTTCACTTAGGCATCATTGCAAGTGGAAATGAACCTTAAATGCTTTAAGTTATATGCACAAAGTCTTTTGAACAGAAAATGTCAAGCGCAATCTACCACTACACTGAAACATCCTCAAAGAAATAGATATTGATTAACAATCTCATTTTCACTGTAAATTTATCACATTTTAACATTATACAAGCAACATTTTGCCAATATATTTTTCTGGATTAATATCAGAAGATGGGACATTTATGTACATCATGCCCTTTTAAAATGCTAATAAACAAGTCTCAACAAACAAGTTATTGGACTTAACTAAGTATTAGGTGTTAACGACTAAGTAAATCCATTTATTATGTAAAAAGCAAATCACCCAATTTCAATATCTGAATTTAAAAAAGAAGAATGCGTGTTCATGCTTTTTTCAATGCAGAATAAATAACATAACTATGTACCTGAGAAGAAGATGAAAATGTGATTTCTCACAGGGTTCAATGGGAACCTATTTGTTATCATTGATATATTCATGCTGTCATCAGCAAAAAGTGAGAAATCTTAAGATATGATCAACAAGAATGTGTCCATAATACACAGATGCCCCACTCACACTATCATATTCTATGTTCAGTGGACCATAAAATTGGGGAAAAAATCTAATTTGCCATTTAAATGAGAAAGATCATATCATAAGGAACATAAGTACTAAGTTTCAAATTGATTGGACTTCAACTTCATCAAAAACTTGAACCTGAAGCAGGACAGAAGAACAGACGAAAGAACGAATGGACGGACAGACAAATGGGCAAACGCACACACAGACCAGAATACATTATGCCCCTCTACTATTGTAGGGGAGGCATAAAATCATCACACATTAAATATAAATAGGGCTATAACTAGATTACACTTAAAATTTTGAAATATGCTTCAGACATTTTTTAAATGGTTATAGTCATTTTTTTTTATTTAGATTGTCTGTTTATGAATGAAAGTATTCTTCAACCATGTAAGAGTATCCGAGCTAAAAAATAAGGTCAACATATCAATAATTTCACAAATCAATCTGACAGAAATAAAATTATGTTATCCACTGATGCTTCTCAAAATTGCCTAATGGTCTATAGTAAGTTCATCATTTTTTTTAATTTTTCTAACTTATTTGTTTTCATAAAAGTTAACAAATCAATCACTGATATGCTACTAGTATGTATTTCCAGTATAACTACCAAGTTCTTTGTTAAAATAAACTATAAAATACCATAAGGTTTAACTGAAATATAATGATACATACTGTTTTTTCAGTGATGTCATAGGACATATGTTGTTGGCCTTGGTATTAGGTGTTAGTTGTCTCAGCCCTTCAAACCATTCCTGTACGTAACAAAATATCATTGTTACTTCAATATATGTATACAACTTTTTCAAGGAACTATGATAATGATAGCATAGAACTTGGCACTGGAACTAAATTTTACAACATGTCATGCATATATATAACACTTATTTTAATTGCTATAATCAAAATGTTTAGTAAAATCCTTGCATGTCATACTTTTTTATCAATTCATGACGATCTTGTATCAACTAAACATGATCCATGTAAATGAGGTCAAAGTCAGAGGAACTCTGCCATACAGCATGTACACTTTACAATCATTTTTTATACCACCCATAGTTTTGAACCTATTGCTTATTGTATCTTAGAAACTAACCTACAATGGAATTCTAAATGTTGACCCCCTGAAAACAAAATCAAGGTCAGATGAACCCTGAGGTCAAGGTCTTTCAAAACTAGAGGCTCTAAAGAGCCTGTGTCGCTCACCTTGGTCTATGTGAATATTAAACAATGGACCCAGATGGATTCATGACAAAATTGTGTTTTGGTGATGGTGATGTGTTTGTAGATCTTACTTTACTAAACATTCTTGCTGCTTACAATTATCTGTATCTATAACAGTACTTTCTGTGGGAAATGTTATTGAAAATCTTCAAATTTTAAGAAAATTATTAAAAATTGACTATGAAGGGCAATAACTCTTTAGGGGGTCAATTGACTATTTTGGTCATACTGATTTATTTTTAGTTCTTACTTTGCTGTACATTATTGCTGTTTACAGTTTATCTCTATCTATAATAATATTCAAGATAATAACAAAAAAACAGCAAAATTTCCTTAAAATTACCAATTCAGGGGCAGCAACCTAACAACCGATTATCCGATTTATCTGAAAATTCCAGGGCAGACAGATCAAGACCTGATCAACAATTTTACATCCTGTCAGATTTGCTCTTAATGCTTTGGTTTTTGAGTTATAAGCCAAAAACTGCATTTTACCCCCATGTTCTATTTTTAGCCATGGCGGCCATCTTGGTTTGTTGGCCGAGTTACAGGACACAGTTTTTTAACTAGATATCTCAATGATGATTATGGCTAAGTTTGGTTAAATTTGGCCCAGTAGTTTCAGAGGAGAAGATTTTTCTAAAAGATTACTAAGATTTACGAAAAATGGTTAAAAATTGACTATAAAGGGCAATAACTCCTAAAGTGGTCAACTGACCATTTTGGTCATGTTGACTTATTTGTAGATCTTACTTTGCTGAACATTATTGCTGTTTACAGTTTATCTCTATCTATAATAATATTCAAGATAATAACCAAAAACAGCAAAATTTCCTTAAAATTACCATTTCAGGGGCAGCAACCCAACAACTGAATGTCCAATTCATCTGAAAATTTCAGGGCAGATAGATGTTGACCTGATGAACAATTTTACCTCCATGTCAGATTTGCTTTAAATGCTTTGGTTTTTGAGTTATAAGCCAAAAACTGCATTTTACCCCTGTTCTATTTTTAGCCATGGAGGCCATCTTGGTTGGTTGGGTGGGGCATCGGACACATTTTTTTAACTAGATACCCCAATGATGATTATGGCCAAGTTTGGTTAAATTTGGCCCAGTAGTTTCAGAGGAGAATATTTTTCTAAAAGATTACTAAGATTTAAGAAAAATGGTTAAAAATTGACTATAAAGGGCAATAACTCCTTAGGGGGTCAACTGACCATTTTGGTCATGTTGACTTATTTGTAGATCTTACTTTGCTGAACACTATTGCTGTTTACAGTTTATCTCTATCTATAATAATATTCAAGATAATAACCAAAAACAGCAAAATTTCCTTAAAATTACCATTTCAGGGGCAGCAACCCAACAACCAAATGTCCGATTCATCTGAAAATTTCAGGGCAGATAGATGTTGACCTGATCAACAATTTTACATCCTGTCAGATTTGCTCTTAATGCTTTGGTTTTTGAGTTATAAGCCAAAAACTGCATTTTACCCCCATGTTCTATTTTTAGCCATGGCGGCCATCTTGGTTTGTTGGCCGAGTTACAGGACACAGTTTTTTAACTAGATATCTCAATGATGATTATGGCTAAGTTTGGTTAAATTTGGCCCAGTAGTTTCAGAGGAGAAGATTTTTCTAAAAGATTACTAAGATTTACGAAAAATGGTTAAAAATTGACTATAAAGGGCAATAACTCCTAAAGTGGTGAACTGACCATTTTGGTCATGTTGACTTATTTGTAGATCTTACTTTGCTGAACATTATTGCTGTTTACAGCCTATCTCTATCTATAATAATATTCAAGATAATAACCAAAAACAGCAAAATTTCCTTAAAATTACCATTTCAGGGGCAGCAACCCAACAACTGAATGTCCGATTCATCTGAAAATTTCAGGGCAGATAGATGTTGACCTGATGAACAATTTTACCTCCATGTCAGATTTGCTTTAAATGCTTTGGTTTTTGAGTTATAAGCCAAAAACTGCATTTTACCCCTGTTCTATTTTTAGCCATGGAGGCCATCTTGGTTGGTTGGGTGGGGCATTGGACACATTTTTTTAACTAGATACCCCAATGATGATTATGGCTAAGTTTGGTTAAATTTGGCCCAGTAGTTTCAGAGGAGAAGATTTTTCTAAAAGATTACTAAGATTTACGAAAAATGGTTAAAAATTGACTATAAAGGGCAATAACTCCTTAGGGGGTCAACTGACCATTTTGGTCATGTTGACTTATTTGTAGATCTTACTTTGCTGAACACTATTGCTGTTTACAGTTTATCTCTATCTATAATAATATTCAAGATAATAACCAAAAACAGCAAAATTTCCTTAAAATTACCATTTCAGGGGCAGCAACCCAACAACCAAATGTCCGATTCATCTGAAAATTTCAGGGCAGATAGATGTTGACCTGATGAACAATTTTACCTCCATGTCAGATTTGCTTTAAATGCTTTGGTTTTTGAGTTATAAGCCAAAAACTGCATTTTACCCCTGTTCTATTTTTAGCCATGGAGGCCATCTTGGTTGGTTGGGCGGGGCATTGGACACATTTTTTTAACTAGATACCCCAATGATGATTATGGCCAAGTTTGGTTAAATTTGGCCCAGTAGTTTCAGAGGAGAAGATTTTTCTAAAAGATTACTAAGATTTACGAAAAATGGTTAAAAATTGACTATAAAGGGCAATAACTCCTTAGGGGGTCAACTGACCATTTTGGTCATGTTGACTTATTTGTAGATCTTACTTTGCTGAACACTATTGCTGTTTACAGTTTATCTCTATCTATAATAATATTCAAGATAATAACCAAAAACAGCAAAATTTCCTTAAAATTACCATTTCAGGGGCAGCAACCCATCAACCAAATGTCCGATTCATCTGAAAATTTCAGGGCAGATAGATCTTGACCTGATGAACAATATTACCCTGTCAGATGTGCTCTAAATGCTTTGGTTTTTGAGTTATACGCCAAAAACTGCAGTTTACCCCTATGTTCTATTTTTAGCCATGGCGGCCATCTTGGTTAGTTGGCCGGGTCACCGGACACATTTTTTAAACTAGATACCCCAATGATGATTGTGGCCAAGTTTGGTTAAATTTGGCCCAGTAGTTTCAGAGGAGAAGATTTTTGTAAAAGTTAACGCAGGACGACGACGACGGACGACGACGACGGACGACAACGACGGACGAGGACGACGGACGACGCCGGACGCCGGACGCCAAGTGATGAGAAAAGCTCACTTGGCCTTTCGGCCAGGTGAGCTAAAAAAGGAATAGAGATAACCTTTGACATCAAAAAATTTTTTCCTTGAAACAGTGTATGCAAGGATTTATTGTAGAAACACAAATCCAGTTGGATTGTAAGACTCTATAAGCTCTACAGAAAGTGCATAACCTCTCCAAGGAATGATTCTATTCTTTCTACATGAAAACTTAATCAAATTAAAGAACCTTAGTGAGCACGCTCACATACCCCACGTCCCCACATTGTCATTGGAGAAATTAAATAAGTATAAGAAAAAAATATACATAGTATGTCCTTATTATCTACAAAATTTCATGAAATTCTGTTGTGTGTTTTCAGAGGAGTTGAGATGACAAACTGTTGCAGAAGTACATTGAAGCAAATAAGTTCAAAGGGGCATAACTCCTAGAAAAAAAATTGAACCGTAATTTCCTGTTGATATGCACATCTACATAGTATGTCCTTATTATCTACAAAGTTTCATGAAATTCTGTTGTGTGGTTTGAGAGGAGTTGCGATGACAAACTGTTGCAGTAGTACATTAAAGTAAATAAGTTCAAAGGGGCGTAACTCCTAGAAAAAAAAATTGAATCACAATTTCCCATCGATATGCACAACTACATAGTATGTCCTTATTATCTGAAAAGGTTTCGTGAAATTCTGTTGTGTGGTTTGAGAGGAGTTGCGATGACAAACTGTTGCAGTAATACATTAAAGTAAATAAGTTCAAAGGGGCGTAACTCCTAGAAAAAAAATTGAATCGCAATTTCCCGTCGATATGCCCAACTACATAGTATGTCCTTATTATCTGAAAAGGTTTCGTGAAATTCTGTTGTGTGGTTTGAGAGGAGTTGCGATGACAAACTGTTGCAGTAGTACATTAAAGTAAATAAGTTCAAAGGGGCGTAACTCCTAGAATAAAAATTGAATCGCAATTTCCCGTCGATATGCACAACTACATAGTATGTCCTTATTATCTGAAAAGGTTTCGTGAAATTCTGTTGTGTGGTTTGAGAGGAGTTGTGATGACAAGAAACAGGACTGACGGACGGACGGGTCAAAAACATTATACCCTCCGCAACTTTGTTGCGTGGGGTATAATAAGATTTAGTAATATTGTGACTGTACTATAAAAACATGTTTTTTTATTATATTCTTCTTAATTACTCCTCTGAAGAAAACATTTTCCAATTCAATGTCCAAACCTTTTATTTACATGATCAATAACTCAGTTCCCAATGGAGTCTGCTCTGTTTATTGTTTGAAAAGAATTTGTATATCAAATCTTTTCGTATCAAAACACCTAACAAGAAAAGACGTTTGTGTGCAATGACAAAACAAAATTTTCTTGCACAATCTCTTATTTATACTAAAAAACTAATTATAATGACAGCCAAAAGCATAAAATATCAACTACAAAATATGATGTGAATTATTGATTCTTTTTTTGTTGCAGAAAATACCTGCAAAAAGAGAACAACATAACAGTGGAGCCTTTTGTAAAAAGAGTGCACATGCTGAAATAGCCCGCCTTCTTTACTAATCATTGATATTATATTGATAGTCCTAAATATAAATCTTTATTACAACTGTCACATCAACTTAATTTACCAAGAACTAAACACTGACCAATGAACCATAAAAATGAAGTCAAGGTCAGATGAACCATGCCAGGCAGGCATGTACAGCTAACAATTCTTCCAAACAACAACTATAGTTGACCTATTGCTTATAGTTAAAAGGGAAACTTCGCAAAAAAATCAAAAATTGATATTATGTTCATTCTGTATAAAAATGCTTAAATTCATAGATATTAAAGTTTTATTCCGCTAGATAAGTGATCACCATCGATTTTAAATTTAGAGTATCAATTCTCTGCGTTCGGCCATTTTGTCTTCTTTCCCGATTAATAACAACGATATGTCTATAAACCACAAAGGAACAAAACTACAGTAACCGATGTAGTCGTAATTGCGTGTCGATATCTTGTCAATCGTACGGTTGTTTTATCCGACTAACTAACTTGATACGGAAAATATTCTTATTTTTTTCAAATTACAATGGTCTGTTATTTTTAAACTGTTAATATTGGAATTAGTGAAAAAGTCAAAGAAATCATAAATAAGTGTTCCGTGAAAATTGTTTTCGAAAATCTAATTTGTTCATAATTCTTTAAAGTAATAAACTTTATTCAAATAAATTCTGATCTTCCCTCATCTGATCACCAGCATGGCTAAAGGTATAACTCCCAAAGGTATTGTGAGGGGTGTGAGGTGACACGTCCAGGTATTCAAGCGATTTCCTGTCGGGCTTGCAAGTTCATGCATCGTTTCACTTCTGTAGGTATTGATCAGTGTACACGGCCGATAACTTATAACTTTCCATTTTGAACTATCAGGTGTAAAATATACATCTCTGTCTTGCGTGTCCAAAAGTGATATAATATACTAGTCATTACTTAACTCATACGCTTGTTTATAAATAACATTTCTGGTGTAAAGAATATTATTTATAAAAATACAAATAATACCAAAAAAAAAAAAAGATTTGAAGAAATAAAAATCTATTTACATATTTTTTCCAAGGGTTAATTTGGGAAAATGTAATATATACTCGTTGTCAAAAGTAAAGGACAGATTGGAACATACCAGAAATATTGATTTTAAAAAATGTACGCACTTTTCGACGATTCGTTTATATGCCTGGCTAGAAAGTTACGGAACTATAACGCAATTTAAGATATATACATTGAACATAAGAAAGAAACATACATTTTGTGTAAATTGGGGTAAAATTTTGTAAACAGACTAGTCCACGTATGCCAACAGTATGTAATCATCGAATTCGATAGACTATTGTATACCAAAAGAAGAAGAAGAAGAGAACCAATCTGATTTAAATACAGGTCGATATATAACTTGCTTTGGTTCATCGAAGTTATGAACATAGTAAAATCACAGATTTATATATCAATTAGATTGTTCTCGAATAAAGGAAGAAATTCGTCATCATCACAATTGTTCCGACATTCATGTAATATATATGCAACTGGACGTACACTAATAATCCCCAAGGGATGTGAATATTTTCTAGGAAAACTATTGAGTATTAAAGTTTCGAATCAATTTCGGGATTTATTTTCTTTCTTGATATTCAATGACAGCAATTTAAAGAATAAACTGCTTGTCTGCTTTAGGGGTATTCTTGCCAGTTGAACAGACTTATAATTACATTTAAAAATAGGGAAAGATGACATTAAATTCGTTGTCTTTTGTTTTTAAACATCGTTGGTCAAATAGCTAAAGAATAATACGTTGTGAGACGAAGACTATTTTAATAAGGACGTTCCCGATTATGAATAAATTTGGTTGACGTTTTTCACACTTGAAAAGAATATCTATTCGTAATTTTTCGATTCCATTCCAAGAAGATCCTTAAATTTCCTGTCAATTTTTTAAAACATCTTTTTTTTCAAATAGTGAAGTATTCATGCGTTGTGAGATTTAAAGTATTTTGATGAGAACATTAATTCCTAAGTAATAAGAAGTCATAATTCATTTAAAAGTGAGCTTATGCAAAATATACAACAGCTATCCAGTTATTGTGCGACCTTATTACTCCCGTAAATTAATTTTAATTCTTTTTCTTACATTTCTGTGTCTAAAACTATAACTGACTCCCGTATATTATTGGTGTCTTCTGGCTATTCCTACATTTTGTATTTTACTATTCTGGCTATTCCTACATGGGGGATTAGTGGCATAACAATAGATGTTGTTATTGCAAGATTTGTTGTTTTAGTCATTAATGTCTAATGGATCAAAGGTAAATTTAAATTTGAAAGTATTTTTATATGTAAAAAATGGAATTTGTTTGTTTGCAAACATGCATCAAATATTAAAATTAAGTGTTTTTTTTTTTCAATTACTGTAGAATTTCTAGAAATAAAAAATTAGTAAAAGAATTTTATTTCTGGAAAAACGTATTTAAAAGAAAACTTAAAAGTAACCCACACCTTGAATTCCAGCCTATAGAACTTATTAATTCATTTTTTTTTTTAATAAAATATGATTTTTTACAATGAATATATTATCAAAAGTAACGCTAACAGTACATAATTATTATTAATACAAATTGGCCTAATAGATTAAGCCAAGCTATTAACTTTAAACTGGTTTAAAATTTCCTTCAACATTCAATTACAAATAGCTGTGATGTTCCTCGACTACAAAATAGCTTTTTCACAGCCGCCTCAATCTTTTCAAGAATCAATATTAAAGGGTCCTTTTCCCACTACACTCAGTGTATCCGGCAAATTGCACAGAAGCATGGTTTAAAGACTGAATACAGTGAAAAGGGCGACATTCACCAACTTGTTCGAAGAGCTGCAGTCCTACCATTTTTACCACCCAATACAGTTGAAGATGTTTGATTTAACGCACTGGGGGATATCGATAATGCAGATATTAGCACACCAACCCTAACCCTTATTTTTACAGACTTTGAAACCTACTCCTGGGTAGAAAACAACCAACTACGCAACAGAAGATCATAGAACAACAAACCATCTAGAAGGCTGACATAGTAAACTAAAGAAGTTAGTAGAGACACCTCACAAAATTATCTTCAGCATGCATGACCAAGTTGTTGAGACAAGAAGAAGCCTTCAATGTTCTAAAACTTATCCAGTACATAGCCGTTTGGAAACGTGTTCCAAGAAAAAGAAAATACAAGGCAATAGATTACAGACTGCAAACACTGAAACAAGGTTACAAAATTGTGAGCTTACTCCAGTCGAGTATGGAGATGCATGTTGCTTTTCATGTCCTGTACATCGATAAAGATGTGTCCAGAAAAGGTAGCAGTTCCGCTCCATATTATAGTAAATAAATCCTTAAGAGAGGGGATGACAATGAATTCATTTTGTTTTGTTAATATTATTTATACAATATGTGCTATGAAATTATTAAATAAAATATTGTAATATAAACTATTCTTTTTCTTTATTTTCCACAAGATTTACCTGGATTTACCTTGATTTATTAGTCTAGTGTTGTTACAACATTTTCCTACATAATCCCATTGTTTAAATAAAAATTCTGGCTATTCTTACACAAAATTTTACTATTTTACCTATAAAATTCATAATGTAGGAATAGCCAGAATGAACCATATTATTCATACGAAATGTTGTTCACACCTGAAATGGTGAACTGTGACGCCTAGATGTCACTGAATGAAAATCAAAAGATTAGAATTACATAATGCTAATCTTTTAATTACCTTGAGTTTAACTACGCATTCAACATTCACTAAGTGTCACAAATTAATACACATTTTATTTCCACAGTACAAGCAAGTGAAAATGTTTGCTGGAATGAAGCAAAAAGTTCAGAATACAAACATGTATTTTTTAAAACACTATCGATCATGTCAGTTTCATATGTTTGTTTAAAGTATTTGTAGAAAAAAAATCATAAAAATGTTCTATTGAATTATTTACTTTAATTACTAAAATTTGTATAAAAAAATCCACACATAAATCCTACACTCTAATTTTAAAAGTTGCATAGCTATCACTTACTTTTCGTTGGTTAATAGCTACACCAAAAGTCGTCGATGCGCTTTAAATAGCGTTATTAGATGGTTAACGAACAAGACTTAAATGATATTAATTTCACTCCCGGCATGCAAAAAGACTTAAACTACGTCACATAAGTCAGTAAGTTTGAAGAAATAAAATTAAAAATTCCCAATTTTCTTCTTAATTACTTTTCATATCAAAATAAAACTTGGTGAATATGTTTTTTATGGTATTATGAACATAATAAGATGAAAAGTGAAAAATCGCGAATTATCCCTTTAAGAAAACCAGACCAAAACACCAAAACTTTACACTGAGCAATGAAAAGTGAAAATGAGGTCAAGGTCAATTTAACCTGCGTGACAGACAAATAGATCATAAATATTTCCATACACCAAATATAGTTGACCTGTTGCAATTAGTAAAAGAAAAAAGACCAAAACTCAAAAACTTAACTTTGACTACTGAACCATGAAAATGAGGTCAAGGTCAGATGACACCTACCAGTTAGTCATGTACACCTTTCAATCATTCCATACACCAAATATAGTAGACCTGTTGCATACAGTATAAGAAAACAGACCAAAACACAAAAACTTAACTATAATCCCTGAACCATGAAATTTCAGAAAATGAGGTCAAGGTCAGATGACACCTGCCAGTTGGACATGTACACCTTACAGTCCTTCCATACACCGAATATACTAGACCTATTGCTTAAAGTATCTGAGATAAGGACTTGACCACAAAAACTTAACCTTGTTCACTGATCCATGAAATGAGGTAGAGGTCAAGTGAAAACTGTCTGATGGGCATGAGGACCTTGTAAGGTATGCACATATATACCAAATATAGTTATCATATTACTTCTAATAAGAGAGAATTTAACATTACAAAAAATATTAACTTTTTTTTCAAGTAGTTACTGAAGAAATGAAAATGAGGTCAAGGACATTGGACATGTGACTGTCAGAAACTTCGTAACATGAGGCAACCATATACAAAGTATGAAGCATCCAGGTCTTCCACCTTCTTAAATAAAAAGCTTTTAAGAAGTTTGCTAACACCGCCGCCGCTGCCACCACTGCCGTCGCTGCCACCACTGCCGCCGCTGCCGCCACAGATGCCGCATCACTATCCCTATTTAGAGCTTTCTGCAACAAAAGTTGCAGGCTCGACGAAAATTAGAACATTTCAACTAAAAAACTTTTAATTAAAAAAGGATGGATAATTTGATTCTTTTAAAAATATTGGTTATCATATATTGCTAATGTCTTTTTATTACTAAAAAGTAAGACATATATATATTCAAAACAGGGAACTTGAATCAAGACACTGTACATGGCAGCAACTAGTGAAAAAAATACATTTTTTAATGCCCAAACTAGTTGTTTATCATTATATCTTTTGTAGCTCTGTCACCAGCCTTGGTGACTTGCACTCAAAATAAGCTTCAAGATCATATTTTGACCATTATACTGAAGAACTAGTCTTGGCTGCTATATCAGAAATCTGGTAACTTCTGGGATGTGCAAAATGCCAGTATCTTATTTCATTCTGACAAGCTACTTTTTTTGTAAGTTTTCAATTTCATGGAAACCTTCTTGTGTCAAAAAAGTTAAGAGGCTGTGTTAAAGCAAGAAGAATAGAACTTGCTCCATGTTAAAACACGGCATTTCAGCCAATCATAATAGAGGTAAGCTTTTCAAAAACAGGGCTTCATGTTGCAATTATTCAAGTTTGGATGTAATATCTTATGTTAAAAGAAGAAATAAAAACTTGATACAAGATAATGAAAAGTGCATACAGTGTAACCTGTTTATCCAACACTGGGAGACCAGAAAAAATGTTGAATTAAGTAGGATGTCCAAATTCTCAGTTTTTTTTTTGCACGGAGAGGCATATTTTGAACAGAAAAATGTGTCAGTTAAAGCAGGATGTTGGAACACTCAGGTTTCAGATTGTGCGACTACACTGTATATATATAAATCTTACCCTTGACGTGTCGACATCAGCAGCTATTAAAGGTGTATAGGTTATGTTCACTAAGTCTAGACCACTGCATATTGTAACAGTTCGCCATTCCAATGAACCGTTCCCTTTTACTTCGATTTCAGCATAAGTCTTAGGATCCTGAAAAATATTTTTAATCTGCCGTCATTGCTTCATTTATTAACATAAGAAAACAAAGTAACATTAATTGAGTTGAATATTCAATTATAAAATAAAATGCTATGGGAGTTCAGCTAGATTCCACAACAGAGGTCAAACCCTAAGCAGTTAGGGCAAGTTTGTACACAATTGTAAAGCATGATAAAGACAGCTCTGAATTTGTATTGCGGTTAAATATTTGAACATAGGTTTTAAACATAGAATGCTTGTGGTCTAACAGTAGGGACAATTACCCTCAAAATCAATCCCAAACCTACAATTTTGTGGTATGAAACTCTGTGGTACAATTTCATGGAGATCCATATACTTAGACTGATGTTATTGTCTTGAAAGTAAATGCCTTAGGACCAATACAATGACAAAGTCAAACCATAATGTGATTGTCATATCTTTGCAGTCATTTAAAATGGAGGACACTTTTTCTATGTCAGGTTTAAAGAGAGAATGCTGCTCTCGCTGAATATTACTTAAACAGCACATTCTTCATATAAAGTTTGGAGTAAAAGTGAAGTAACTTTTAATAAATGGTACAAAATCAATGGAAATAAGATATCATGAGAAGACACTTCTTCTTTTATTAATAAATCTGTAGAATTTTGAGAAAATTACAGAAATATATGATAAATCTTGATATTTATGACATACTTTATATGGCTATATAATGTGTACATTATAGACAGAAAAACTTGTTAATATCAAAATTCAAATCAATATGACTTATAATTTACCATTAATAAAATTACAATTATTAAAACCAATTTATAAAAGAAGAAAACATAATGTACAAACGAAAAACCCATTTGGATTGAACCAAATTCTATGTTTTGTTAAAGCTGGATATTACATATTGTTAAGTAGATATAAGAAGATGTTGTATTAGTGCCAAATGAGTCAACTCTCCATCCAAGTCACAATTTGTAAAAGTAAACCATTATAGGTGAAAGTATGGACTTCAACACTGACCCTTGGCTCACACCAAACAGCAAGCTATGAAGGACCCAAATATGACTAGCGTAAAACAATTCATGCTTGATACAGATAGAAAGGTTAAACTAGAAAAAAAAGTACTGTATCCACTTCAATAAATTGGTTTACAGTTAATCTGTTTATTCCAGATTAGACCAGATCCTTAAATTAGACCAGATTTACCTGGTTATACTTTAATTTCTGTTTAACTTACAAATTTTGTCACTTTCCAATGCAACCGAAACAAGTAATTAAACAAACCAGCATTGTAATATATATTGACTGACCTTTATGTCAATGTTAGCAAAATTTAATTAACAAAGTTAATTAACTTATTTCATTAACAAACACAATGAAGTGATTTGATTATTTCATTATAAAAACATCACATAACATGCCAATAGCGATGAACAAGCTGTATTTCAACTGTTTTAAACTAGTACAGTAGCTGTATGCCACAAAAATCTGTTGTTTTTCAGGAAATAAAAAATAAAACTTAAAACTTTGACTATATTTGTAAATTGATTATAGGAATTTCATGTTTTATCAATTCTACATAAAAGAATTTCTATATGAACTAAATATCAAATGTAACGTCTGATGAAGTCTTGATCAATAATATACACCAAGCACTATTGTCTACAGACACTATACTAAAATATGTCATTGATCATACAATTAGTCCTTCATTCTACTAGACCAATAAATTGTAAGTGTAGGTCATTGCCACAAGAATATAGTTTTCTTAGACTTCAATAAAATGTAAATCTTGGTTTTGTTGAACAACATTTCTCAGGGGGTAAGGATTAATGTCCGAAACAAAATGATGTATGCTGATGCTTATGTAAAAGCATTACAAATATCAACTTACAAAATATTGTGAATTGGGCACATACATTTTTTCATTTTAATCAAAACATTCAATGGAGAGTGCCCAAAAACAAACAGGTTCTGCAGATCTTCTGAAACCCACTCATAAGGTAAGAGGGAGTTACAGATACAAATGCAGCTAGAAAGGGCTACTGGAAACTAAATAAAAGTGCACAAGTTCAAATGTCTCCCCTTATTTACTGATTCATTGATTGACAGATTATTTGTTTTTTTGGGGGGATTTTTAACACACTTTCAGCACTACCGTCTATTTCATAAAGCCAGATTTTATTGTTGGTGGCAGCCAGAGTACCCAGAGATAACAAGGGGGCCTTCTGCAGGAAAACTATTATTCCTGTCAATTAAGATAGAATTGTACACACCTGCCAATTGTGGGTTTAAACTCAAGATTTCTGTGTTGACAAGCATTATATAGAGTAAATTAACAACTTAGACCACTCGTCCACCAAGACCCAGCTCAATATAGTTGACCTATTAATACTTATAGTTTTGGAGAACCAGACCTAACTTTAAAAACTTAGCATCGGCCAAGAGCCATTAAAATAATAGACCGTATCATGAAAGCTTAAGGCAGAATGAACATTGAACCCTAAAAACGGAGGTCAAAGTGAGCAAATGCTGACACTGTTGCCTCTGCTGCCTGATACCATTGCTATACCTCACTTTTGATGTTCATTGCAGGCCATCCAAAATCATATTGAATTTACATACTAATACATGTAACAGCAACAAACAATACCTCAACTATAATTGACCCATCAGACTCAGAGAAACTGACCTTAACTTGACAACTTAAACCAGGTGCTCTGCAGGGCGCAGCTTTATATGACTGCAGAAGTCTAACCCTGAACAGTTGGGCAAGAATCGACACAACATTCAAGCTTGATACAGCTCTGAATTTGGATTGCGATCAAATTTTTTACATGATACGAGTTTCTGACACAAAACAAATGTCAAGATCTTACAAATCTATTGCGCAATATTGTGCAATTAAAGATTTCTTCTTTTTACTTTTCAAAAATTCAGCATTTGAGAAATTTAAAGAAAAAAAAATTGAAAACAACTACCACCCAAATTCAGATGACAATAACCTCTTTACAATTTTCTATAACCCTAGAGGGATAATATATTGACTTTTTTGCATAATGTAAATGCTGCCTCTAAAGTACTTCCAATGTTTCCCCTACTGTGACTCATGTTGGTGGCATGACAAAAATCATTTGTAAGACAACTGGTTAGCAGATGCTTAGCATCTACCGTAAATGGAATAAATTATCATATTTCTCAAACTAAAAAATCAAAGTATTCCCAGCTGACTTCATCATTATAGTGAATATTCAGTACAAGCATCTAGTATTCCAGTTATTTAAGATAACCCACAAGTAATTACCTTGTTTACATAAGATATGACTCTATAAACCCATAAATGTTCTGAATATCTATATCAAATCTATAAGGTATTGATTCATGTTCCATCAAGCTAATTAATGAAACTCTTTGTCAATAAAACAAAGAAATTGTAAATTTGTATTCCATACCTCAAGAAAACACAACAATTTCAACCGCATGTAATTTAGGGTGTTAAATATTTTCTCTTCCTGGATTATACAGTAATGAAGTATTAGTTAATAGTTTATATTCAAATATGATATTGAAAAAGAAAGATTTCAAATTGAAAACTGGATTTGACGATTAACTTAATATTTCAAATCTCCTGATGCTAATACAAACTAATGATTGTACACCTATAATGTAAAGTCAATTAATTCTTCTGTGGTAATGCGACACTAAATATGGCAAATAATCTTTCTGCGTGATAAGTTTAATAATATTTTCTTAAATAAAATTTAAATATAGAATATAGATCATGAAATTCCAAATATAGAATTCTCTTTCCTAAATACAGAAACAGTAAGTACCCAAAGCTGATAACTTCATAGCTAATATCTTTCAATTATTAATTATGTAACTTTATTTCCTTTCTTTTATTTCCATATTAAAATTAATAGCAAATTTAGTATCTCAAAATAGTACAATGAGGACATGATTTTAGATACATATATGTACTTAAAATTCAGAAACAAACATGTGATGAACAGTTATTGTCTGAAAGCTTAAATGACTATTGTACGCCCTCCAACAGAGCAAGTATAATTTTTTTTAATATTGTGGAAGATCTCCTCATTTGTAAATCTATAATACTAAAATAACGAGGTCCAATTTGTCAGCCGTCATCAGGAAAAAACGACAAATCAAAGAATTCAACTTTATATATAACTAATATAGGACAATGGTGTAGATTAAAAATTACACCACTCCAGACCCTTTTGTTTTCCAAATAATTGATATTGCCAATAATTGACAAGTTCCGGGTCGAATCGAATACCCATACCAATAGTATATTCGCCTGTTACCTATAACCTTATCTGTACGTTCCGCATCTGATAGGCGCACCACCATTGTATTTAGGATTTTGCTTTATACACGGGTCATAATCACAAGGTTGACACTACTAAATTCAATCATTGTCAAATTGTTCCCTATTGTAGTATTTTAATCAGTAAGACTTTCTAAGATAACAATACGAATACTAAAAATCTGGACTTTAATATAAGGTGTATAGGTACAGCTTTCCATTTGTTAGTGGGCATGACGTAAAACATTGAATAAAAGAATTCAACTTTATTTACAATGCTGCTGATTAAAAAATACTCCACTCCAGGACCTTTTGTTTTCCAAATAACTAATATTACCAATAATTGATAAGTTCCAGGTCGACGGGTTCAAACAGAAAGATTTTGAAAGCAGAGAAAACTGTGTATCTTATAAAAGGCATGACTTTATCAGATGACAATACCAATACTGAAATACGGCTTACGCATAGTTATATACTTTAATTCAGTCACGGACCCGCGATATCACGGGTGTGTTCTAGTATCATTAAAACAAGAATCTATTTTTTTTTTTCAATTTTGAAAACAAATAGACTGATCACATGACATTTTTATTGCCATCCAATCAGAAACGACAACAAATGTTGATGTATAAATAGTCATTGACCAACAAGTTACTAAGCTGTGATTCAGTACTTACATTTATCTTAGGCGCCAGTCCTAACCTGATATCATTCACCTGGGAAATTTCACGAACTTGTCCTTCCTGCAAAACAAGATTTTTGTAAAATTAAAAACAAGAATGTGTCCTCAGTACACGAATGCCCCACTCGCACTATCATTTTCCATGTTCAGTGGACCGAGAAATTGGGGTAAAAACTTTAATTTGGCATTAAAATTAGAAAGATCATATCATAGGGAACATGTGTACTAAGTTTGAAGTCGATTGGACTTCAACTTCATCAAAAACTACCTTGACCAAAAACTTTAACCTGGAGCGGGACAGACGGACGAATGGACAGACGAACGGACGCACAGACCAGAAAACATAATGCCCCTCTACTATCGTAGGTGGGGCATAACAATAGAAGGCAATGGTAATGATTAATATCTTTATAATGTCATGACCAGATACTTTTAAACTATGAAAATGCACAAAATTTTTGCTTTTTAGTGAAAACTGCATCAAGTCTTGTCCAAATTTAAGACTGTATGTTGAGCTCTTTTCTATTGCCCCAACTCAAAACAATATGACAAGCTGTTTATCACCTGTCCAAATTAAAAACTTTATGGCAAGCTCTTTATCTCTGTCTCATGATGAAACCATATGCTAAGCTCTATATTACTTGTCCCAAAACAAGCTAATAAAATTGAGAATGGAAGTGGGGAATATATCAAAATGACATCAGATCCGACCAAAGATAAGAAAACAAACTGTTACACTGCATATAACCTGTCCTAATTTATGACTTGTTGTCTAGCTTTATATCTCTGTTCTTAGTCCAAACCATATGTCAAGCTTAATATCTCTGTTCAAAGTCCAAACCATATGTCAAGCTATATATCTCTGTCCAAAGTCCAAACCATATGTCAAGCTATATATCTCTGTCCAAAGTCCAAACCATATGTCAAGCTTTATATCTCTGTCCAAAGTCCAAACCATATGCCAAGCTCTATATCTCTGTCCCAAGTCCAAACCATATGTCAAGCTCTATAACTCTGTCCCAATTCCACACCATACTGTCAAACTCTATATATCTTTGTCCATAGTCTTAACAAAATGTCAAGCTCTATATTGTCACCTGTCTTTTTCAATACTTTAATGGAAGCTCTATATCTCTGTCTCAAGTCGATAACATATGTCAAGCTATATATGAACTTTCCTTCTTTAAGACTTTTTGGCATGTTCTTATCTCTTGTCCCAAGTCCAAACCAATTGTCAAGCTCTATATCACCAGAACCATAAATAAACAGCTGCGCCATGAGCGCATGATACACCCGATGTCTTGTGTGGAAGTTTTATGCAATAATCATAAATAGTTTCTGAGAAAATTTTAAGCAATAACCATTTATTGTTTTTGAGACACAGCAGGACATGTGAAACCCCCTCACCTCACCCTGTGTTTTTTTTACAAAAAACTAAATATCACTAAAATAAAATTTTGAATCAGACCAAAAAGTATACTGATCTTTAGATTAATATAACAAAGAAGTGTGTAAAGTTTCAAGCAATAATCATATATTGTTTTTGAGATACGGCGCGCCATGTAAAAAAAACCATCCCATTTTTTACCAAATACTCAATAACTCAAAAATAAAATTTTGAGTCATCACCAAAAAGTATACAGATCTTTAGATTAATATAACAAAGAAGTGTGTAAAGTTTTAAGCAATAATCATAAATCATTTTTGAGATACGGCACGACATGTAAAAACTCCCTCCCCCTTTTTTACAAAGTACTCAATAACTCAAAAATGAAATTTTGAATCATCACCAAAAAGTATACAGATCTTTAGATTAATATAACATAGAAGTGTGTAAAGTTTTAAGCAATAATCATAAATCTTTTTTGAGATACAGCGCGACATGTAAAAAAAACCTCCCCCCTTTTTTACACAAGGGTGCACACACTGAAATGTCTCGCCTTCTTTACTAATCATTGATATTATGTTGATAGTCCTAAGTATAAAGCTTTATTACAACTGTCACATAAACTTAACATTAACCAAGATAGCTAAACAAAGACCAATGAACAATAAAAATGAGGTCAAGGTCAGATGAACCATGCCAGGCAGATATGTACAGCTAACAAAGCTTCCATACAACAAATATAGTTGACCTACTACTTATAGTTTAAGAAAAATAGACCAAAACACAAAAACTTAACACTGTGCAATGAACCGTGCAATTGAGGTCATGGTCAAATAAAACCTGCGGGACTGACATATAGATCATAATATATTTCCATACACCAAATATAGTTGACCTTTGGCATATAATATTAGATAAAAAGACCAAAACTTAAAAACTTAACTTTGACCACTGAACCATGAAAATGAGGTCAAGGTCAGATGACATCTGCCCGCTAGACATGTACACCTTACAATCATTCCATACAACAAATATAGTAGACCTATTGCATAAAGTATGAGAAACACAGACCAAAACACAAAAACTTAACTATGACCACTGAACCATGAAAATGAGGTCAAGGTCAGATGACACCTGCCAGTTGGACATGTACACCTTCCAGTCCTTCCATACACCAAATATACTAGCCCTATTGCTTATAGTATCTGAGATATGGACTTGACCACCAAAACTTAACCTTGTTCACTGATCCATAAAATGAGGTCGAGGTCAAGTGAAAACTGTCTGACGGGCATGAGGACCTTGCAAGGTACGCACATACCAAATATAGTTATCCTATTACTTATAATAAGAGAGAATTCAACATTACAAAAATTCTGAACTTTTTTTTCAAGTGGTCACTGAACCATGAAAATGAGGTCAAGGACATTGGACATGTGACTGAGGGAAACTTCGTAACATGAGGCATCTATATACAAAGTATGAAGCATCCAGGTCTTTCACCTTCTAAAATATAAACCTTTTAAGAAGTTAGCTAACACCGCCGCCGTAGCCGCCGTAGCCGCCGGATCACTATCCCTATGTCGAGCTTTCTGCAACAAAAGTTGCAGGCTCGACAAAAATACTCAATAACTCAAAAATGAAATTTTGAATCAACACCAAAAAGTATACAGATATTAAGATTTATATAACTAAGAAGTGTGTAAAGTTTTAAGCAATATTCAAGAATCGTTTTTGAGATACGGTGCGACATGTGAAAAAAAAACACCCCTGTTTCAGTTACAAAGTGCTGTAACTCAAAAAGTTTAAATCTTATTTTCACCAAAAAGTATACAGATCATTTGACCATCATAAGAAACAACTATATTAAGTTTCATGAAATTTGGATAAGTCGTTCTCAAGTTACGGTGCGACATGTTTACGCTGGACAGACAGACGGACAGATGGACAGACAGACGGACGAACACCGGACATCTGTATACCATAATACGTCCTGTCAAAATTTTGACGGACGTATAAAAAAGCCACATGTAAAGCTCTTTATCACCAGTTTTATGTCAAAGCCACATATCAATCTCTATGTCACCAGAACCATGTCAAAGTCAAATATTAAGCTCTCTATCACCAAAACATGTGAATGACACATGTCAAGGTCTGTATTTCCAGCGCCATAGTCAAAACTATATGTCAAGCTCTACATTACCAGTACCATGTCAAAGACAAGTGAGCAGGTATATTTGTTGTGCAGCTTGACAAATCAAAAATATTTCAACAGGACAGGATCATTTTTAACCATAAGAGAAAAAGGTCTAACAACACCTGATAATTGGATATTGCTTGATATCAACTCTCATCCTTTAATTTCAAAGGCTGGTTTATATTTATATTGAAATTAAATAACTTGAGTTCATATTAAGTGAAAATGAGTGATATCCAATGCTCACTCATTACACAATCTATCATTATCATTCATCTTGTGTCATTTTTATTTAGCTATTTTGCTTTTCTAAATACTTGCCAGAAGCCTGTTTGATTGCTCTGTCAATGTACATATTTACAAATTATATACAAAACCCTATGGACACATTAATTTTTTTTTTATCATAATGCTTCATTTAGACAATATAACTAAATGACATCATTCATTAGATGCAATGTGACTATCTTGAATCAAGAAATACCTAATCTATATAGTTGATGGTAAGAATTATTTGTAAGAAGCAGCTGAGTACAACAAAAAGACGTAGGTACTTAAGTTCAGAAACAGACCCGTGATGAAGCTGGTGTCTTCCAGTACTTCCTCCAATGGAATATTTTTTTATAAAATTAGCAACAGGAAAAATTGTTATGTCCTCTATCATGTATCAGTATCATTATAAGGTGGATGTCGCTAATGGAACAAATGAGTTCACCCGTGTTTGGGTTTCTGTCCTGTATCAGTATCATTAGTTGGGTGTCACTAATGGAGCAATTGAGTTCACCCCTGTTTGGGTTTCTGTCCTATATCACTATCATTAGGTGGGTGTTACAAGTGGAGCAATTGAGTTCACCCCTGTTTGGGTTTCTGTCCAGTATCACTATCATTAAGTGGGTGTCATTAGTGGAGCAATTGAGTTTACCCCTGTTTTGGTTTCTGTCCTGTATCACTATCATTAGGTGGGTGTCACTAGTGGAGCAATTGAGTTCACCCCTGTTTTGGTTTCTGTCCTGTATCACTATCATTAGGTGGGTGTCACTAGTGGAGCAATTGAGTTTACCCTTGGTTGGTTTTCTGTCCTGTATCACTATTATTAGGTGGGTGTCACTAGTGGAGCAATTGAGTTTACCCTTGGTTGGGTTTCTGTCCTATATCACTATCATTAGGTGGGTGTTACAAGTGGAGCAATTGAGTTCACCCTTGGTTGGGTTTCTGTCCTGTATCACTATCATTAGGTAGGTGTAACTAGTGGAGCAATTGAGTTCACCCTTGGTTAGGTTTCTGTCCTGTATCACTATCATTAGGTGGGTGTCACTAGTGGAGCAATTGAGTTTACTCTTGGTTGGGTTTCTGTCCTGTATCACTATCATTAGGTGGGTGTCACTAGTGGAGCAATTGAGTTTACCCTTGGTTGGGTTTCTGTCCTGTATCACTATCATTAGGTAGGTGTCACTAGTGGAGCAATTGAGTTTACCCTTGGTTGGGTTTCTGTCCTGTATCCCTATCATTAGGTGGGTTTCACTAGTGGAGCAATTGAGTTTACCCTTGGTTAGGTTTCTGTCCTGTATCACTATCATTAGGTGGGTGTCACTAGTGGAGCAATTGAGTTTACCCTTGGTTGGGTTTCTGTCCTGTATCACTATCATTAGGTGGGTGTCGCTAGTGAAGCAATTGAGTTTACCCTTGGTTGGGTTTCTGTCCTGTATCACTATCATTAGGTGAGTGTTACTAGTGGAGCAGCTGAGTTAACACAAGGTTGGGTCTATTTGGCTCAACACTCAATAGTTTTGGTGTGATGGTTATGCTGTGGGAATTGCTCTTTTTTCATGCTTTTTCTATTTGACATTTTATTCAGTTTATGATTTTGATGTTCCTATGATAATGTCTGCTCTATTTTTGTCAGTTTAAATGGAGGATCTTTTCAAGATGTGCCTTTCTGTCACAAACATATTTGCACGCTAAAGAAATCATTGAAGCAGTATGGAGATTTTGGTCTTTATCAGGATAAATACAATATAATAACTTTTGATGTTTAATCTTACCCTGCCTTCACTCTTCCAGTAAATGAAAAATCCATTTTCATCTACCTTAACCAAGCATTTAGGTTCCAATGTACCTGATTCCTGTAAATAAAAAATTTAGTAATAAAATATTACGAACTGTTATAAAAATGGTTAATAAATCAGTTAACACGGTCTGGATAACGGGGGCCTTCAATTATGTGTTCAATTATATTAAAGCTCACTTTTCTCTTCAAAATTTTGCTTGTTTATCATTATCTATTCTTTTTTTTTTAGCCTACAGTATTTTTTTGTATTGTTTATTTGTACTGCCTATTATAACTTATTATTTAAACTCCATCTAGACAATACTCAATGGATATGGCTGATTTTTTTTTATAATTCTCAGATGAACAATAAAAAGGTATGAGATTTACTTTCATTTTCATCAACCTTAAAAATAGATAAATCAGAATGGGAGAATAATTTGTAATTTATATAATAAATAAATATATTTATTCAGGCAAAATATGAATGAATGTGATGATTTTAATAATACATGACTGAACAGTACATGAACTAGAGGCTCTAAAGAGCCTGTGTCGTTCACCTTGGTCCATGTGTGTATCACAAACCAATAAAAATTTAGTAAATTTATGAAAATTGTTAAAAATTGACTATAAAGGGCAATAAATCCTTAACGGGTTAATTGACCATTTGATCATGTTGAATTATTTGTAGATCTTACTTTGCAGTACATCATTGATGTTTACAGTTTATCTCTATCTATAATAATATTCAAGATAATAACCAAAAGCTGCAAAATTTTCTGAAAATTACCAATTCTGGGGCAGCAACCCAACAATGGGTTGCCTGATTGGTCTGAGAGACTTTGTCGTAACGAACAAATTTATCATCATCAGATTTGCTTTAAATGCTTTAGTTTCTGAGATTTTAGCAAAAAACTGCATTTTACCCTATGTACTATTTTTAGCCATGTCGGCCATCTTGGTTCGCAGGCAGGGTCATTGGACACATTTTTTAAACTACATACCTTAATGATGATTGTGGACAAGTTTGGTAGAAGAATTTTGTACAAGATAATAAAAATTTATGAAAAATTGACAAAAATTGACTATAAAGGGCAATAACTCCTTAAGGGGTTAATTGACCATTTGATCATGTTGAATTATTTGTAGATCTTACTTTGCAGTACATCATTGATGTTTACAGTTTATCTCTATCTATAATAATATTCAAGATAATAACCAAAAGCTGCAAAATTTTCTGAAAATTACCAATTCTGGGGCAGCAACCCAACAATGGGTTGCCTGATTGGTCTGAGAGACTTTGTCGTAACGAACAAATTAATCATCATCAGATTTGCTTTAAATGCTTTAGTTTCTGAGATTTTAGCAAAAAACTCCATTTTACCCTATGTACTATTTTTAGCCATGTCGGCCATCTTGGTTCGCAGGCAGGGTCATTGGACACATTTTTTAAACTACATACCTTAATGATGATTGTGGACAAGTTTGGTAGAAGAATTTTGTACAAGATAATAAAAATTTATGAAAAATTGACAAAAATTGACTATAAAGGGCAATAACTCCTTAAGGGGTCAACTGACCATTTTGGTCATGTTGACTTTTTTGTAGATCTTACTTTGCTGAACATTATTACTGTTTACAGTTTACCTCTATCTATAATAATATTCAAGATAATTATCAAAACCGCAAAATTTCCTTAAAATTACCAATTCTGGGGCAGCAACCCAACAACAGGCTGTCCAATTCATCTGAAAATTTCAGGGCAAATAGATCTTGACCAGATAAACAATTTTACCCCACGTCAGATTTGCTCTAAATGCTTTGGTTTCAGAGATATAAGCCAAAATCTACATTTTACCCCTATGTTCTATTTTTAGCCATGGCGGCCATCTTGGTTGGTTGGCCAGGTCACAGGTCACATTTTTTAAAACTAGATACCCCAACTTTGGGCCAGGTGAGCTAATAATAGGACATTTATATTGTTAGAGAAAATCTACACTGATTTCTCACTTGTCAAGGACATTGCTGATATGAACCTTTTATATAAGTTTCATAAAAATCTTGCAAATATTTTACAGAAGAGAGCGCTAACAAGGCCTGACTGATGCCCATTATTTCATTGCACAGATGACAATAAAAAACAGATCTTTTACTGATGAGGATGACAAGAGGAAAGTAATTTGTTCTACTTTACATGTTCATTAAAATATTTCTTCTATTTATGAATTTCATTTGCTTTCTCTTTATAACTTACAGCTTATGGCTGTTTGTTTCAAAAAATCTAAGCCTGTTTTATGAGTCTTATGTAGACGAAACGCGCATCTGGCGTGCTAAATTATAATCCTGGTACTTTTGATAACTATTAGGATTATATACCCTATTATAATTACCAGATTGGATTGAACATTGTTTTATCTGAGTTATTTAAGTCCTGAATCTTTCTAAATGAAAGTATAGCACAATTTTTTTTCTACAGTAACTCTTTTACACAATAGCTTTCAAAATATGTTCTAATTAGACATACTAACGATTTTTTTTTTCTACAGCAACTCTTTTACACAATAGCTTTCAAAATATGTTCTAATTAGACATACTAAACCCCTAACGGGAGATTGTACCTGATATTCATATGATGAAGACATAATCTTTCAATCAGTTTATTTGAGGTCTGAAGCTGGTATGTCAGTTAACTGCTAGTAGTCTGTTGTTATTTATGTATTATCCTTTTATTTATTTTCTTTTGTCACATCTTCTGACTTCCGACTCGGACTTCTCTTGAACTGAATTTTAATGTGTGTATTGTAATGCGTTTACTTTTCTACATTGGCTAGAGGGATAGGGGGAGGGTTGAGATCTCATAAACATGTTTAACCCTGCCGCAGTTTTACACCTGTCCCAAGTCAGGAGCCTCTGACCTTTGTTAGTCTTGTATGATTTTTAATTTTAGTTTCTTGTGTATAATTTGGAGTTTAGTATGACGTCCATTTGACTCCATTATCACTGTACTAGTATACATTGTACATATTTTTTAAGGGGCCAGCTGTGGGACACATACGGGTACAGGAGTTTCTCGCTACATTGAAGACCCATTGGTGGCCTTCGGCTGTTGTCTGCTCTATGGTTGGGTTGTTGTCGCTTTGACACATTCCCCATTTCCTTTCTCAATTTTATTCCTCAAAGAAAACAAATACAGCAAAATTTGCATCATGTTAACCTATATATTTTTAGCATTGTGCTTCCTCATTCATAATGATCAGAGCTCCTCAACTTTAGTATGTTCTCACATGTCACATTTAAGATACATGTATGTTTAAGAGAGCAGTATTATTATATATTCAATTGACACTTTAAAATATCATGTTTCATTATTTACACCAAGTTATCGTTAAATGAAAATTGGAAACCTGCATTTATAATGCTTTTAAATAACATATGACCTATTTGGATAAGGACCCAAGGCCCTCCAAAATTATTCAAACTATCATTCTGCTTTGACAATAACATATATGGGTGTAAATTAGATACACCCTCATTCAGGCTTACACCTTCAAGATGTATCTAATATATACATGACATATTTAGTCATTAACCCCAGCTCAAAATAAATAAATCAACTATCTGCTATTAAAGAAACTAAATAAAACAATTAAAGGGCCAACGTTGGAGGGCTCTTCAGCCAGAAAAGGTTGTTAAAAACTTCCATCATCAATTAAAGGGAGTTTTATCACACTTTTGACAAAGCACTGGAAGTAGAATCTATAAAAATTTCCCTTGTTAAACCATTATCTTGTTATCCCTAATTAAATCTGCATAGAACATATTTCTTAATTTTGTAATACAGTCTTCTATTCCTTGAAAGAAAAATTAGAATAATCTGACTTATTTGGCTGTATATTGGATGAAATATTCCCAAAAGATATGGAATGTGTAGAAAATCAATATAATAAAGTGTAAGAACATGAAAACAAAGGCACCATTTACGTAGTAAAAACAGGTTTCAATTATATAAGATCATATTCTTAGACTGGCCATGTGTGATAATTAAAAGAAAAACAACCACAATTCCTACAGCAGTCCTTTTCAAAACCAAAATAACTTTAATTACTGTGATATTGTCTGTTGTTCGTATAACTGTTTTATAATCATGTAACTGGAATAGAGACTAAAGCAGTGTTAAGTGGTCATTAGTTTCACCATTTTTCAATGTCACATTTGATAAAGGAGACGTAAAAATATATTGAAAACTGTATAACTCATTCAAAGGAAGGCTGTCAAGTCTACCTTCCTACCATCTTCCTATAATCAATTTTACAGGCCAAGTAACAGTCTTTTGGGGGGATACTGGGTCTTCATTTTGAACCAGGTTATTTGGAGTGTCTGAATATAAAAATTACATGGTTTCTGCACATTTTATCTATTCAACTAATTTCTTAAGTTTCAACAAAGTGATTATCACAGTCAGATTTTTATTCACCCAAGATTAGTATTTAATTGAAATAAAAGGTATAGCTTGCAATTTATTTACTAGAGACACATCTTGCGAGCTTCTGTCACATTTATATCTAACAAGATTTCATAGATCAGAACATGGAAACAAGCCTAAGAGTTTCACCTTAGCCTGTTTCTTTCACCTAGTGAAAAAAAATCCAATCTGCTTATAAAGATCTTTAAATTGCACACCTATACTAGTTATTTTTCTTTTACTGTCAATACTTGCAATGAACTCTTTAAACCTAGCTTATAAGCTCCTCTTGTTTTTGAGTAACACAAAAAATTGCAAAACAGAGCAGAGCAAAATAGATATTTCAGGGGTAAAAACTCTGAAATAGGTGGCTAGATTTATCAAATTTTCAAAGAAAATACACACCTTGTTTAAACAGTTCACACTTTCAACATAGCTCCTACAGTTTTAGAGATAACAGTCAAAAACTGTGAAACTAGGTAAAAACTTTTATCTCAGGAGCAATAACTCCATATAGAGTCAAGATATCAGCAAAAACTTGCAGTTTGACCTTTATGTTCTATTTTAAGTCTAAGTGGCCATGATGGTTGATAAACCTGGACGAAAAATTCAAAATTTATAGTTGAAATCCTAGAAGCACAAAACTTAAAGTTAATAAAATTGAGAGTGGAAATGAGGTATGTTGCAAAGAGACAACAACCTTGACTGCTCCATAGGCTTACATGCAATAAAAAAATAAAAATGCTGCACCACTTCCAGTAAACATGATATCCTTCCACTTTCCTGGATTGATATCCCCAAAAAGATGCAAGATTTTTTAAAGTCTGTAAATATGTTTCAATTCAGCATGAACCTATAATCAAACAGAAAAAATTGAGTTCAGAAAAAAATTCAGGAAAAAATGGACTATTTTGTTTCCCTCCATGGTTTGACATGCACCGGAAACTTCAGTTGTAATACAAGACTGGTACCTACACCACAAAACAGATATTCCATAATCTTCTTTACCACAAATAGCAAGCTCTGTGGATTTACAAATAGAACATGAATATCCATTTGACGCTGGCTTTTAAGCAACAAACAAAACATGTATTTCAGTTATCGCTATAAAGGGAATGTTGATTATTATTAATTTTTATCTCGAAACCTTGTGTTGGTTATATCTTTAAGATTATCCTCTGTGTTTAAAAGCAAAATTATTTCATCTGGCAAGAAATACGAAAGAAAAAAATTCGTAAGGGTTCCACGGAACCCAGTGTCTCGCCTACTTTTTCTGTTAATCGCAGACTCAACAAAAATGAGGAAAAACATCAATAAAAATATTCCTCTCGATACTGTCTTTTGATTGAAAGAAGCTTCCAAGTTTGGTAAAAAATCCAGGATAGTTTATGAATCTAATAAATGTTTTATAAACTTTAACTGCAGACTGTATGTAATGTTAACTAGAAGAAAAACTAAGTCCATTTATAAGTAAAATACGGAAAAAGTGATTTTTTTTTTTACAAAATTTACTTCTGAATAATATCTTATGATCAGAAACAAGCTTTTGTCTAAGTTTGGTAGAAATCCAGGATAGTTTAAGAACATTATAAAAATTTTAAAAACTTAAACCACAGAGTGAATGTTTTGTTTCTGGCAAAAAAACTAAGTCCATTTATAAGTAAAATACAGAAAAGTGTAAATTTATTTTTACAAAATTTTCTTCTTGATACTATCTTATGATCATAAACAAGCTTCTGTCCAAGTTTGGTACAAATCAAGGATAGTTTATGAAAGTTATTAAAATTTTAAAAACTTTAACCACAGAGTGAATGTAATGTTTCCTCGCAGAAAAACTAAGTCCATTTATAAGTAAAATACGGAAAAAATGGAATTTTATTTTTACAAAATTTACTTCTGGATACTTTCTTATGATCATAATCAAGCTTCTGTCCAAGTTTGGTAGAAATTCAGTATAGTTTAAGAAAGTTATTAAAATTTCAAAAACTTTAACCACAGAGTGAATATTTGTGGACGCCGACGACGGAATGTAGGATCGCTTAGTCTCGCTTTTTCGACTAAAGTCGAAGGCTCGACAAAAATGTTAATTTGTCTATACTATTTATTTTTTAACAAACAAAGGATCCTTAATTAATTGAAAATCCCTAAAATCATATTAGGGAATATGTAGAAAATTATTAAAGTGTTCAGTGATTATGTAAAATCACTGGTAATTTTCAGGGATTATATATAATTACTAGTGATTTCAGTGATTCTACATATTCCCTGAAAAATCAGGGATTCTACATAATCCCTGATTATACAAATTCACTGTAACATATATACCATGTTGCTGTAACCCCTATTTATTACTAGTCATAGGAACCCAAGAAGTCAAAGTGCATAAAATATTAAAGAGGTAAACAAGACTTTCTGTAGAGTAGATGAGTGAAGCCAGATTGTACTCGGTCTTTCTGTAATGTTGAAATTTAATTGCATTCAATATTGATTTTTTTTTTTCATATAAAGATGATTATTTTAATTGTTTCTTGAATCATACCTCATCCCAGCGATCAAATGTAGCACCATTTTGTAAATATTCTGGCACTGGAATCTGCCACTGGAACTCAAATTGCTTGGCCATCAAGACCTCCCACAGATAACATCACATCTGAAATGATCAACAAAATTCTACATACTGAAAACACAAAGAACTTTCTAAATAAATTTGTTGTTCAAACTATAGTAAATAAAACATAAATTCACCATGTACATTGTTTTTTTTTAATTGGAAGTCAATTCTTATATAACCTGTTTTCAAAAAAACTTATCTGTATTTTAGAACATCAGTTTTCAACTCTTTGCCAATTGCACTTTCAAACTGACACAATAAACTCATAAACTCTTAACTATCTGTTAACATAATACAATATCTTGAAATTTTACAACTAAAAATACACCTCCTGTACTTTCACTTGAAGACAAATCTATGGCAAATTTTGATAAATTTTCTTTTAATATTCCCATGCAAGTAATCATAGTTTATAGAGTATATATAAATCTTACAATGTCCTAGTAAGAATTCCTGATGACAGCTGACTAGGGTTTGATAGGAAATTCGATATTTGACGCTATGTGACGTCAATGCTTAGTGATCAACATCTGCTCAGCGAGTAACAGATCAATTTATAAAACATCATTCATAACTTCCAAAGTTTCATTAGAAATCAAATCATCTAAATAAAGCCATCATTTTTTCTTTTATAATGATTTGAAATTAATATATCATGATTGTTATTGAATTTCTGATGCTAATTTTTTAGAATAAAATTCCCAAGTTGCATTATTAGGCTAATCATTTAAGGAAATTTGCATTTGATTATTCTAAAACTTTATTATCAAATTTTTCAATATCTATGCTACAATTCCAGAGTAAATAACAGCTTTAATGAGTAAATTTTGCTGACATAAGTTAATCGATATTGAATTTGGTTAATATGTTTTTCTTCAGTTAGCTGTCTAAGTTTGCTTTGTATATTCATGATGTAATAAAATGCCATTTCTAACACAATCAACTCCACAAAGGTTAATTTTCCTTTATGACAGGATTATCAGTCAATTGTGACAGTGAGAAACAACTGTGATCAATCAAAAAGAAAGTCAAATGGTCCAAATGATAGCTAGCCCAAAAATCAGAATGTCTCCTAGTCCAAAATATTGTTGGTCCAAAGATTACGAGAATAACAAAATGTCCAGTTGGATTAAAAGACAAACAAAATGTGAATCAAATGCATATACATTTAGCATGTTTAGCTGGAACTATTATACTAGTAAAATAGTCCCAACATTTATTCACAAAGTGTTACCAGTAAAAAAAGCTTTACATCACATTGTTATTACAGAATGGTATGATGATCATGTCTTACGTTTTTTATGTCATTGAAAGTAATAACCCACATCTTTTCTTTTTTTTATGTTAGAATACTATAGGGTTATTGCATGAATATTGGGGAATATTGTCCCCAGTAGAACTTTATATTGCACGAGCTTGCGAGTGTAATATTTGTTTCTACGAGGGACAATATTCCCCAATATTCATGCAATAACCCTTTTATTGTATAGCAATATTATATTTGAAAGTCAAAATTTGTTTAAACTAAGATTTTGTCGTTGATGACGTCATGAATTTTGAAGATTTATTGCACTAGTGCAATATTAGAATTTATTGCACGCTAACTTTTGGTTACTTTTTGTGGGGAATATTATATTGCTATACAATAATATGCATTATTTAATTAATAACTATAGAATTTTTAAATTCACTGTTTTGTGATATTCGAAGAAATTACAATACCTGGCAGGAATTTACATTTGAAGATATGATAAGTGTTTAGCTAAAACAAGAGATCAAAACACTTCAAGTAATGGTTGATTCTTGATTCCAGATGGAAAAACAAACTAGAAGAAAAAACCTTTCTACTTAATTAAATATATCTGTTGTTTAATGTCTTAAGTTAAACTACTCTTTCCACAATCAGATCAAAAATCAAGCTTAAATCCAGTAATCCAAAAGGAAGCAATCACTGCCAATCAGGCCTGTCGTTTGTCTGTGTTCTTTAATTTCATTCTCATACTAGAGACAAGTACACACTGTGGGTAAATAGTAAACCACTGCATATGACTACAGGCCTACACTTCAGGTAAAAAGTAAACCACCTTGATTACAGGCTTACACTGTAGGTAAATTGTAAACCACTAAAACTACAAAGCTACACTGTAGGTAAAAAGTAAACTACTATGACAATGTATGACTAGAGGCCTAAACTGTAGGTAAAAAGTAAACTACTATGACTGCCGGTCTACACTGAGGGTAAATTGCAGACCACTATGACTAGAGGCCAACACTGTAGGTAAAAAGTAAACAACTATGACTGCAGGTCTACACTGTAGGTAAAGAGTAAAACACTATGACTAGAGGCCTACACTGCAGGTAAATAGCAAAACACAATGACTAGAGGCCTACACTGCAGGTAAATAGCAAAACACAATGACTAGAGGCCTACACTGCAGGTAAATAGTAAAACACAATGACTAGAGGCCTACACTGTAGGTAAATTGCAGACCACTATGACTAGGGGGCCCTCACTGTGTGTAAAGAGTAAACCAACATGACTAGAGGCCTACACTGTAGGTAAAAAGTGAACCACTATGACTACAGGGGGAGGCCTACACTGTAGGTAAAAAGTGAAAAAATATAACTACAGGGTGAGGTCTACACTGTAGGAAAAAAGTGAACCACTATGACTACAGGGTGAGGCCTACACTCTAGGTAAAAAGTGAATCACTATGACTACAGGGTGAGGCCTACACTCTAGGTACATTTAAATTGCAGACCACTATGACTACATGCCTAAATTGTAATTAAATAACAGACCACTATGAGTACAGGCCTACAATGTAATTAAATAACAGACCACTATGACTACAGGCCTACAATGTAGGTGAATAACAGACCACTATGACTACAGGCCTACAATGTAGGTAAATAACAGACCACTATGACTACAGGCCTACAAGGTAGGTAAATAGCAGACCACTATGAGTACAGGCCTACAATGTAATTAAATAACAGACCACTATGACTACAGGCCTACAATGTAGGTAAATAACAAACCACTATGACTACAGGCCTACAATGTAGGTAAATAACAGACCACTATGACTACAGGCCTACAATGTAGGTAAAATAACAGACCACTATGACTACAGGCCTACAATGTAGGTAAATAACAGACCACTATGACTACAGGCCTACAATGTAGGTACATAACAGACCACTATGACTACAGGCCTACAATGTAGGTAAATAACAGACCACTATGACTACAGGCCTACAATGTAATTAAATAACAGACCACTATGACTACAGGCCTACAATGTAGGTACATAACAGACAACTATGACTACAGGCCTACAATGTAATTAAATAACAGACCACCATGACTACAGGCCTACAATGTAGATAAATAACAGACAACTATGACTACAGGCCTACATTGTAATTAAATAACAGACCACTATGACTACAGGCCTACAATGTAGGTAAATTGCAGACCACTATGACTACAGGCCTACAATGTAGGTAAATAACAGACTACTATGACTACAGGCCTACATTGTAATTAAATAACAGACCACTATGACTACAGGCCTACAATGTAGGTAAATAACAGACCACTATGACTACAGGCCTACAATGTAGGTAAATTGCAGACCACTATGACTACAGGCCTACACTGTAGGGACAGTAGGGACATTTGTACATGGTAAACCACTATTCCTAAAGGCCTAGGGTAATGTGCATATTAATGCACAATAACACCCCCCTGATATATAGGTAATTTGTAGTAAAACCACAATGACTACACATCTATATTGTAGGTAAATGGTCAACTACTATGACTATTGTGGTCCTACACTGTTATATGGGGTCAATGGAAAACACCTATATATAAATGTATGGTACTAAACTGTTATGTAAATGGGTAAAAAGGTAAATGAACGGAAAATAACAGCGTTATGTAATTAGTAACACAACATTAATTAAAGATAGCAGTTTGATCATTTTCATAGTTTTCTATATCTGACAATGTCTGAAATTTAAAATGACAAAAATTAGAAGTGTTTCAAGCACTTATTTAAGATAAAAAAAAAACTTTTTTCTTAAATTTTGGTTGTCCATCTTTCTACCAATAAAAAAATACTTTTTCTTAAAATGCTCCAAAAATGACATTTTTCTTATTTGATTATCAAATATATTAGCAACATGTGATTTATTTCAGCATGTTATTATTTCAACATTGTAATGAAGTTTCCTTCTGTTTCTAATGAATACCTTGTGACTACTGACCTTCAATTCTGAGTAGTAAGACATTTCAATTTCTGTATTTATTAATTATTTTCACTTTGAGGTGTGCCAAAAAAATAACCAAAACTAATCTTTTAAAAATTATCCTTTGCCTAACAACAAAATTTAATTCTGGTTGCATTGATATCTAAGTTTAAATGTAAAGTAGGTTTATTGACATTGGCCTATTTATATTTCACTTTAATACAGATTTAGCAACTTTCAGTTAGTATACAAATATATCGAATAGAAATCTATGACAACATGCACTTTATTTTTGGTATGTAACTATATAGTATATATGATAAGGGATAAGTAAAGCCGTCTTATTACCAACAGATGGAAAAATATTCAATACAGATCACCATGTTACGTAAATAACCTAGGAATTTTCTAAATTTATACTGTATTGGTACCAACAGAAAAAGCTAATCAAAGCATGCTTAAACTTTCATAACGAGTAATCATGTTAATCATCACATCAATACAGAATAATTGTATAATGAAAATCTCATCTTGGAAGTCAATCACTTACTTAATCACTGCTTAGATAATCAGGCTAGGATGCTACCAATTTATCTCACTGGAAATAACAATATATCCAACAACTATCATTCACCTCATCTGATACTATCCTCAAACAATCTAAAAGTAATAACATTCACATCTGACACTATCCTTCAATAATCTTAATATTAAACATTAGAGGTCACTCTGGTGGTGTCCTGTGGTGTCCCATATAACTTGTATAAGAAAGAATAAAAGGTTTATATCACACTTCAAGTGTTTTACAAGTATTTATATACAAAGATATAATTGTTTTTCTACAACTTGCAAGTGTTGTTATAATTTATGGGAATTATCTATACTATGTATACTGTGAGGCATGTGTAATACACTTCAGAACTTAATAAGAGACAATTAAAGATTAAGGTATATGATTTAGGACCATCTGTCTTCACCTCCATATTAAAAGGTACAAAATACAATTTGCTGAGAAATTCTGAATACATGTCCTATGTATATACCCTTCACATTGTTTAATGATAGAATGGGGCAGAATTAATTGAACGAGAAGGTTCAATGTTGTCACGTTTGAAAAAGAATCCTTAACCGCAAAAATCCTTTACCGCAAGTTGCGGCTACATTTTAGATATAAATTTCATGCTGATTTTAGGTGAGGAATCTATTCATTTTCAAGAGAACAACACTAGCTAGACCAGCAAGAACTCAATTTTCAAATTAGAAATGGTTTAAATTTGTATTAACAGTTTTGGCAACAAGAAAAAATTACTGAAAATAAAAGATGAAACTTAGGAGGACACTGACTGACTAATTCTAGACTTTTGGTCTATTAGCATGATTAGTATAATACATGTACATTTGTATAATTTTGATTTTGTTTGTCACTACCCCTAAACACGATTTTCATTCTACTTCTATGCCTCTGTATTTCCCCCATTCAATACAATTCAGCATGTTTAATATAAAGACTTTTACTATTGTCAATATTCGCACTGTAAATGACAGCCATCAATTTTACAGTGTTTTGGACAAAAGAGAAGGCTTAATAAGGTCAACTGTTAACCCCTTGAGTTTCAAAATCAATAATTATCATCAATCTATAAAATAGCTGGCTTAAGATGTTCAAAAGACTTAGTCACACAGAAATAAAAAAAAAAATATTTTTGGATTGTACATTTTTTGTATATTACATATTTGCTTTAGGGTTTCCAACTTCTTACATGTAAGCAAACTGCAAAACCTCCTAAAAAAGTGTCATTATAAAATCTTGTCATTAATATTTAAATATGAGCCAAGGAATCCAATGGCGGTTCCAGGTGAGGGGATTCCTGGGGTTGGAATTCCCCGTTCTTATATGATCAATGCATTTGAAAGGAAACATATGCTTGGAACCCACCCCTTTATCCTAGGTTGGGAATCCCCCTTTTAAAACTGGCTGTATCCCCCCTGGACTCACTAGCTATGTACATGTACTCCAAAACATATTTTGCTATATACAATGTATGTCTTACACTGTGATGTACAAAATTCATTATGTGGGTTAAATATCTTTTAAAGGGTCTTGGTTCTTAAATTTAGTTTGAAACTAAAAAAAATGCTTCTTTTGAGCCCCTAATAATTCCTAATGACCATCATCCCCAAAATCAATCCCAACCTTTCTTTTGAGATTTGGAATCTTCTAAAAAAAATTCATAGAGATCCATTCACTTAAACTTAAGTTATTGTCCGGAATACATATGTCTTCGGACGACGACAACACCATACATGTAGCATTATACGAACCCAAAATGTTTTTGCGGTTGTATAGAAATACTTGTTTTTGGTCCCTTTATGGCCCCTTATTCCTAAACTGTTTGTACCATAACCCTCAAAATCCCAACCTTCCTTTTGTGGTATTGAACCTTCTTGCAAAATTTCATAGAGGTCTATTCACTTGAACTAAAGTTATTGTCCCGAAACCTACATTGTAATGTGTCTTCTGACAAAGATAACGCAGAAGACAACGACATCATAGCATTATTATACGAACCCAAAAATATTTTTGAGGTCTTATAAAAATTGAACAAGGTTTATTGTGAAAATACATGTACATGTATATGTACTTCTAAAAATACTGTTTGGAAGAAAAATAATAAACAGAGTTCCAATGCAATGTCCCCCACCTTGCATATATTTTATCTACAAGTATCCAGGGCCAATAACAAATTTAGAAACTTTGGTTGTCCAGTCTGTCAAGGACCCTAACCATGGGAAACAAGGGAAATTTCAATATCAAACTTGACCACCAATATGTCATCAGTAACGACAATATTGAAATTTTAGGAGAATTTGCTTCTGTTCAATTCAACACCAATATTCAATTTGACCTCCTTTTTACACCAATAACAACATAATAAAATGTTAATAACATTGATCAAGTGTTCATAAGAAATTGTAAGGAATTGACATAAATTGTCAGTTTCCAAAAAAAAAAAGAACCATATCACCTTAACCATTGTTAACACAGTTAAAGTGGAAATCATCATAAATCAAACTGGACCTGTAACTAATTTTTTAATGATCATGATTTGACACTAATCATTGTTAATTTTTTCTGTGTTCATAATTTGCCATTAATTTTTCAGTGTTCATAATTTTGCCAGTAAAAAAAATATTGGGCAGTAAACTTTTCCAAAGAAGAGGCCTGATCAAAACCCATAGAAGTTGAAGGTCATTTTATGAAACACCAACTTTCAGGCTTGTACATGTATGTCAAAATTTTTCATGTAAACCGATTTTTACAAATGCTTCATAAAAACAATTTACAACATTAGTATTTTGAAGAAATGTTAATTCTATCATTTAGTGGCAAAATTCAAAAGTGACATGAAATGGCAGTCATCATACCAGGGCTTCCAATTTTTTTTTTTTAGCCAGTCGGACATTTTATATTTTATCCTGATTTTAATCCCTTAAGACCAAATAAGCAAAAGGCAATTATGGTAATCAGTTGGCCATCCCAATAATTAACATATATAAAATCTATATTAAACTTTACTTTGACATAAATTTAATGTTCTGACGTAAACTGTTCAATTGGCAGTGCATCATTTGAAGTGTGCAACATGAGTGTACTAATATCTGCCTCAAGCTCTCTTTATTTGTGCAAAATAACGTTGTCAAAAACTTAAACATGTTAAATTTTGTTTTTAAAAGCAGATTTTCATAATAACTAATGTAGACTTGACATTGGTAAAACATGGACCAGAAACGAATATGTAAACTTTGTGTAAGTTTACAAGGTACTCTTTCCATGTTATTTCTTCAAAATATTTAAAATAAATGTTAGATTTAGGTATCAATGATATTAATTTAAGCATTTTGGAAGAAATTAGGATGCATATAATTCAATTTTTCCACCTGCCCAAATGAGTATAAAATGTACTAGTTCAAACAAGGTGGTTCTGACGATTTTTCAGTTTCACCTTTTTAAATTTTTCATCAAATCATATTTATAAACGTATTTCTGATAATTTTAATCTATTTTACTAAATAAACTAGATGCAAACGGGTGGAATGAAAGAAAATAAATGTCCTGTTCAAAATAGTTTATCTGTCGTCTGAACAGGTAAATTTCAGCTGTCCGACAACTAATTAGCCTTGATTAATTGAGCAGGTATTAAAGAAAATGTGTTGCTGTTCAAGGCAAAAGGTTAGGTAAAAAAGAAAATGAATTATGTTAAAATGACCGTATCTTAAAAAAGCCTTGAAAACTAAAAAGAAGATGTCTGTTTCATGCTTTTCCCAAGCAGGCAATGTCCGGTAAATTTATATTTATCCAAAATATATGACTTTTTTTTTAAGCCATGCATCATCATACATGTTAAACTTACAGCATAAATCAGCACTTTAGTAAAACCCTTTTCATTGATAATAAGAGGAATAGGGTGCTGAACCTAACTTTTTGTAAGCCAGGGGCAGATTTTGCCATTTTTAAAAGGAGGTTTCAACTGAAGAACACACACACACCCCTTGATCCTCCACTGTAAGCCATTCTACAAATGTATGCCAAAAGAATAGTTCCTCAAAAAGTTTCTAATAAAAATAATTTGAAAAAAAACTTGAATTTCTGACGGTAACTGGTCATTGGTCAGTAAACTTTATCAAAGTACTACTATTTTTATTCTGAGTCACAGGGGAGAGTCCAGACATTTTTCAAAAAGTGTGAGTGTTTAGGGGGGGTCCCAACCCAGAAGTAAGGGGTGTTCCGACCATATTTAAGGTCCCCATTCAAATGCAATTTTTCAAAAATGGAGGGTTCAAAACACCCCACCCCTAACCCTCCCCCTAAATGTGCCACTGCAGTTGGGGGACATTTAGTCTGTGTTCTGAATTTTTTGGGTGGATTTTGTAGCTTTGCAAAAATCAAAACATTTATTGAATATATGTTTTTTTTAATAATTTAAACAAAAATGTAATGACAAACACAGAACTAAAATTAATTGAACTATGTAGTCGCCTATGCAAATAAATACTTCCTTTTACCTTGTAACTTAGTTTTACCACAAGAAATCAAACTCAAGGGAGATAACTGGAAGAATAATTTTGCAAAATTTCTATGCAGCTTTACGATTGCCTTGTATAAAAATGTTATCAACTCAGAGACACTCTTGATTCTTTTCAACTGAATATTGGTTATATACCGGTGAAAAGATCAACCGGTTTTGCATATATATATCTAACATCTCAACCTAAAAACTACTATATTTACACAAATAGTAATCTCAGTCTTACCAATAAATATACGTGCATTTCTGCATTTGCTTTACATGTGTATTAGAATGCGCACCTCGGCTGCACACGACGGTGTATAAATTGAATACCTACCAATATGTACTAGCTATATGTTCACTTGTAATCCTTGAATTATTTATTTCACAGTAAAATATACTAGTGAACATATATACTGTATTCGACGAACTGCCATTTTCTTTCGATCATATTTAATGTTGACATTGATACCCAATCGGTTTCCTTCCACAGGTCACGTGAGATCAATTTAACATCAGCATCTTTCTTGCATCAGTATATTAATCAATATGGAATATTCAATAGATATCAATATTTTGGATCAATCAATGTTATGTCATCAATCATTAACAGTCTGATACGTAAAACAAGGGCAAACACAATATGAAAAAAGTGTGTGAGAATAACTCATTAAATTTGTATTTTTTTATATCCTAACTCTGAAACTAAAATGATCATAGTACACGGTAGGTAGCTAGAAAAATTAATTAAAACATTGAATCATTATTAACCTTGTCTATACTCATTGATCATAATACAGTACACATGTTATGTGACAGTGTTATAAAATGTGATCAATAACAAAACATATTTGTGGAAATTTTAATGACAAAAAGTTTGGAAAATTCAGTGAAGATGGTTACACAACAACCTGAAAAATTATGACCCATTGATACATCACACACTACCTATTGATATATTTCCTCGGTGAAATTGCACCCCATTGATAAATTTGACGTATCAAAAAAGGGACCCATTCCAGCGGCACATATGTATATACCTTCATATATATAGGAAGAGACACCCCCCCCCCCCCCCCCCCCCGGGCAGTCCCACTTTATTAACCCAAAATAATTAACTAATAAAATTTCTTTAAATGATGATTTAAGTTTTTCTGGAAAAAATACTCAAAAGGTCAATAAAATATCTATTACTGCACCCTACGGAAATTTCCTTTTTGATAACATTTTTTGTGAATATCAAAAATTCTCCAACTTTGAACAACAGAATAACAACTTAATAATTATACAATGGAAACGAAATGCAACTCCCAGCAACCTACACTCATTTATTCATTTGCATGTCATATATATTTTTATTTTTTTTCAATTTAAATCGGCAATCCATAGAAGAGTTTCACAAAATTAGCAAACCAATGTTTCAACGGAGAAATGCCTCCCACTACAGCTATATATTTACAGGTAAACCTTGTGGGACAATGAAACTGAAAAATGAATATACAAGTGCAGTTACATCACGGTCGTGGCGACTGTATCTTGTTTAGTCCAAGTTAGTAATTAGAGCAATCCCTGGTCGGAGTAGAGGCAGCGCGACAACTGCTTTGCTATTGTTAATTTTTTTGGCCAAAAAATTGAGAGGTCAAATTAACAATGTGTATTCCGTAGTGTAATGTGCAGATGTTTGTAAACATTTGAAATTCTCTTCCGGTCTTTTGAACTGACATTAAGTTTACAAAAATAAGACTGAGATGTGGTATGGTTGTATCCCAGGCTCCATTGTAAGCTAAAAAAAATCGTAAGGGTTCCGCGGAATCCAGTGTCTCGCCTACTTTTGCTGTTAATCGCAGACTCAACAAAAAGAGGGGAAAATCAATAAAAATATTCCTCTCAATACTATCTTTTGATTTTAAGAAGCTTCTGTCCAAGTTTGGAAAAACTCCAGGATATTTTATGATTCTAATAAAAAAAATAATAAAAAAAAGTTTAACTGCAGACTGTATGTAATGTTAACTGGACTGCGAAAACATAAGTCCATTTAGAAGTAAAATACTAATAACATGTACAAAAAAATAACAAAATTTCATTCTAGATACTAGCTTCTGTCCAAGTTTGGTACAAATCCAGGATAGTTTAAGAAAGTGATTAAAATTATAAAAACTAACCACAGAGTGAATGTAATGTTTCCTGGCAGAAAAAAAAATAGGTCCATTTATAAGTAAAATACTGAAATTTTTTTTTTACAAGATTTACTTCTGGATACTATCTTATGATGATAAACAAGCTTCTGTCCCAGTATCGTAGAAATCCAGGATAGTTTAAGAAAGTTATTAAAATTTCAAAAACTTTGACCACGGAGAGAATATTTTTGGACGCCGCCGCCGACGACGATGCCGACGGAATGTAGGATCGCTATGTCTCGCTTTTTCGACTCAAGTCGAAGGCTCGACAAAAACTCCAGATCGCGATTAACGTAGATACAAAAAAGAAAGGGACAACTCATGTTTACATTAAAAGATCTTACAAGAGTGCACACGCTGAAATGTCTCGCCTTCTTTACTAATCATTGATATTATGTTGATAGTCCTAAATGTAAAGCTTTATTACACTATCACGTAAACTTAACATTAATCAAGAAAACTAAACATTGACCAATGAACCATAAAAATGAGGTAAGGGCAGATGAACCATGCCAGGCAGACACGTACAGCTAACAATTCTTCCATACAACAAATATAGTTCACCTGTTGCTTATAGTTTAAGAAAAACAGACCAAAACACAAAAACTTAACACTGTTCAATCAACCATGAAAATGAGGTCAAGGTCAAATTAAACCTGCGCGACTGACATAAAGATCATAAAATATTTCCATACATAAAATATAGTTGACCTATGGCATATAGTATTAGAAAACAAGACCAAAACTCAAAAACTTAACTTTGACCACTGAACCATAAATGTGAGGTTAAGGTCAGATGACACCTGCCAACTAGACATGTACACCTTAAAATCATTCCATATACCAAATATAGTAGACGTATTGCATAAAGGATAAGAAAAACAGACCAAAACGCAAAAACTTAACACTGATGAATGAACCGTGAAAATGAGGTCAAGGTCAAATAAAACCTGCGTGACTGATATATAGATCATAAAATATTTCCATACACCAAATATAGTTGACCTATTGCATATAGTATTAGAAAAACTCAAAAACTTAACTATAACCACTGAACCATGAAAATGGGGTCAAGGTCAGATGACACCTGCCAGTTGGACATGTACACATTACAGTCCTTCTATACACCGAATATACTAGACCTATTGCTTATAGTATCCAAGATATGGACTTGACCACCAAAACTGAACCTTGTTCACTGATCCATGAAATGAGGTCGAGGTCAAGTGAAAACTGTCTGACGGAAATGAGGACCTTGCAAGGTACGCACATACCAAATATAGTTATCCTATTACTTATAATAAGAGAGAATTTAACATTACAAAAAGCTTAACTTTTTTTTCAAGTAGTCACTGAACCATGAAAATGAGATCAAGGACATTTGACATGTGACTGACGGAAACTTCGTAACATGAAGCATCTATATACAAAGTATGAAGCATCCAGTTCTTCCACCTTCTAAAATATAAAGCTTTTAAGAAGTTAGCTAACGCCGCCGCCGGATCACTATCCCTATGTCGAGCTTTCTGGGACAAAAGTCGCAGGCTCGACAAAAATCCGCCCTTATTCAATTAAAACGTTAGTAGGATACTTATAGTTTTACCAAGGATAACAGGTTCCTGAACGATTGCAAGAGCACTTGTCAAAAGAGCAAATATTTGTAATTGAGCATTTTGGCTACTTCGTGTATTGTTCCAAACAAATACATAAAAGAGATTGAAAGCTGTTGTTTTGAATATATTTGGGAAGGTAAAAATGACAAAGTAAAAAGAAACACAATTATTGGCGATTATCAAAAAGGGGGGTTAAAAATGGTTGATTTTGATAGCTATTTCACATCACTGAAAGCTTCATGGGTTTCCAAATTTAATTCAACCACTATGCCGAACTGGAAGATTATTCCTACCAAATATTTCAACAATCTGGGAAAAAATTATCTTGTCTTCAACATGAATTTAGATAATGTTAAATCACTAAAAGAATTGGAAAATATACCAGACTTTTATTTGCAGGCAATTTTAAGCTGGGTGAAAACAGGGGGAGGTTTTACAAAATTTAATGATCATTTTTCAAACATTAGAAAACAGATTATTTGGGGAAATAGATACGTTAAACATTGTAACAAAAGTTTGTTCTTTCAAAACTGGGTAGCAAGTGGTTTGATTTATATCAACGACATACTTGATCGTGAGGGAAAGTTATCAGAGGTTTTTATTTTAGAAAAATTAACCAATAAGTCTAATTGGATTGCAGAGTTTGCGATATTAAAATCTTCCATCCCTATCCAGTCCTCTATCTACTACAGTTTACATAAAATAACACAGAATGGTTAAAACTAATAATTATCAACATTCAAGGGCAATCTACGAAAAATTCTGCCAAATATACAAACATGAATAAGAAGTGTCTTTGAAAGGCAATAACTCCTATAAGGAGTAAACATACAATTTTGTCCATGTTGACTGATTTGTAGGTCTTGTTCTGAAACCAATTTCGGTTAAACTTGACTTAATTGTAGATTTTGTCTTTGAGCATTGTTGCTATTCGAAGTGTCTATTGATCTTTTAACGTATTCAATAAGAGTCTGAGAGACGAACGATATCAAAGGGACATTCAAAATCATAAGTCGAAAATAACCTGACCACGCCATGGCTAAAAATCAAAATGACCAACAGACAAACAGCAGTACACAAAACACACCACAGAAAACCAAATACTGAGAAACACGAACCATATTGTTTTTTTTTCTTTTCACCTGTTGGTTTTACCACAGTTTCCAAGAATTTTACCTGGCACCAAAAGCAGATCAAAAACCTACACATTGCCTAGCACCGGCACATTTTCCAATTGCTGATGGTCTAACTAAGCAAGTTGTAAACCATGGGAGGCATCCTTATGTATAAGTACTGGAAAGACTTATAGTTCTGGCTTTCAATATTTTAAAACATTCATTGTATAACTAATCAGAATCATATAAAGAGTGTGCCAATAATAGAAGAAGATTGTTTATTTTATTTCGTAACCTATAAGAGTTCTCTTATTAGCTAACTCATGCTACATTTAGTAGGAATTACAGGCATACTCACTTTACGTAAAAGGCATCCTGAACCTTTGACAAATTGTGCGCGGTTAGATTGTATATCAAGAGGTAGAAAAAAAAAAAATATCCCAGAAAATTGTGAAACAAAAGATTAAGAGATAATCCGATAACATCTCAGTATTGAAAGATTTGTTGTTTTTGTTCTATTGGAAATATATATAAGACATAATAACTCCAGAAAAAAACGAGGACATCCGTTCAACAGAAAACAAATTTCGGACCTATATCAAACACAAGAAAAGGGATAAAAATGGGGTTGCACCACTTAGAAGAAATGGGAAATTAGAAACTGACCAAACAGATAAAGCAAATATACTAAATGATATGTTTCCTTCAGTCTTCTCCGCTAGCTAGCGCTGCATGTCCCATCAATAAACGAGATTTTGAAAAGAAAACCCTCAAGACCGTCCTTCAAGAAAACTATCCAAACAGCAAACAAATAATCATCACAAATAATGATATGGAAAAATATCTGAAAAATCTAAAACCACAAAAGGCTGCTAGACCGAACAACATCAAACCAGCGATTCTGTAAGAAATAACCAGTGAAATTGCTCCGATCTTAACCATCATATACAATTTTTCGATGAACAAAAGAAAAATACACAATGACTGGCGAACTGCAAATGTCACTCCGGCATGTAAGAAAGGCCAGCATTGAATACATGGCAGCTAACTATATATATATATATAGGCCAATATTCCTAACATGTATCTGCTGCAAAATAATTGAACATATAGTCACCAGCAATATCATGAAACATGCATCAATGCTCTTCAACTTCTTTTTTCAGACGAAACGCGCGTCTGGCGTAAATATTATTAGTTATCTTGGTGTAATCAGGGGTGTACAGAATTTTACACCGTTGTTGAAAATTCATACACCCCAGTGAGGCGCAGCCGAATGGGTGTATGAATTTTCAACAACGGTGTAAAATTCCGTACACCCCTGATTACACCAAGATAACGAATTTATTTCTTGAGTTTACAAAAAAACAAAAAAACAAAATATTTTTGAAAAATTTAGAAAAAAAATATTTTTTTTAATTTTTTTTTAGCAATTTTCTTCTTATTATTTTTTTTAGCAATTTTCATTTTTATCTTTATTTCACCGAGGGTATCACTAGCCCAGTAGTCAGCACTTCTGTGTTGACTTGGGTTATCATTGATATGTTCATAATTATAAATTAACTGTTAACAAAATTTTGAATTTTTGAAATACTAAGGCTATTCTACCTCAGGAATAGTTTACCTTAGTTGTATTTACAAAACTTTTACTTTTTTACTTTATTTGACCTTTTTAACTATTTTTTATTCGAGTGTCACTGATGAGTCTTTTGTAGACGAATTTTCAATTCTGGTATCTATGATGAGTTTATTTACAACCACTGGGTCGATGCCACTGCTAGTGGAGATTTATTTCCCCGCGGGTATCACAAGCCCAGTAGTCAGCACTTCTGTAACTAAATTTAACTGGAGGATAGTTCCTCTTGAACCCGCTGTACGGGTAAACCAAACATCTTGTCAATAAGTGGAGATTTCAGTAAAGAATCTTTCAAAGACTCAGAAACAGAATTGTTTTCAAGAAACTCTGCTCTTTTAGATAGGGTGCAATTAGCATTAGAACCCATTAAAAGCATCCGAGATAAAACCAAGAGCTTTATCCAGTTCAAGTAAGAAGGGTCGTACTTCTGCTAGAACAACCGAATACTCGCTGTTAAGCAAATGTCCGGTTGCAGCTAGAAAACGTTCGGCTGTGCCAAGAACTTGAGAAGCACTACGAAGGAGATTCTCAGTCTTTGACCAAACAGGTTGAGTGAGACGAATACCATCTACTGGCCTTTTTCTCAATAAAAAAACAAAATATTTTTGAAAAATTTAGAAAAAAAATATTTTTTTATAAATTTTTTTTTAGCAATTTTCTTCTTATTATTTTTTTTTTAGCAATTTTCATTTTTATCTTTATTTTGGCAAAATTTTAATTTTTTAATTTTTTTGGCATAATTTCATTTTTTTTTTAAATTTTGGCAAAATTTTATTTATCCCCGGGTGAACAAGGGTGGGGTGTTATTTACACCGGGGTAGTCAACCAATCAGATTGCAGTATTTTTGCTCCATAAGAAATAAGAAATTTTAATCCTATGATGAGGTTAGTTTATTTACAACCACTGGGTCGATGCCACTGCTGGTGGAGATTTATTTCCCCGATGGTATCACCAGCCCAGTAGTCAGCACTTCTGTGTTGACTTGAGTTATAATTGATATGTTCATAATTATAAATTAACTGTTAACAAAATTTTGAATTTTTGAAATACTAAGGACCCTTTTCTACCTCAGGAATAGATTACCTTAGCTGTATTTGGCAAAACTTTAAGGCATTTTTGGTCCTCCATGGTCTTCAACTTCGTACTTTATTTTGCCTTTTTAACAACTTTTCATTCAAGCGTCACTGGTGAGTTTTTTTTTTGTAGACGAAACGCGCGTCTGGCGTAACTATGAAATTTTAATTCTGATTTCTATGATGAGTTTATTTACAACCACTTAGTCGATGCCACTGCGGATGGAGACTTATTTCTACTCCAGGGTATCAGCAGCCCAGTAGCCAGGTTTAATCCACCATTTTCTACATTTGAAAATGCCTGTACCAAGTCAGGAATATGACAGTTCTTGTTCATTTAATTTTAATGTGTTTTGTCATTTGATTTTTCCATGTGATTAGGGACTTTCCGATTTGATTTTCCTCTGAGTTCAGTATTTTTGTGATTTTACTTTTTAAAACCACTGGGTCGATGCCATTTGCTGGTGGAGATTTATTTCACCGAGGGTATCACCAGCCCAGTAGTCAGCACTTCTGTGTTGACTTGGGTTATCATTGATATGTTCATAATTATAAATTAACTGTTAACAAAATTTTGAATTTTTGAAATACTAAGGCTATTCTACCTCAGGAATAGTTTACCTTAGTTGTATTTACAAAACTTTTACTTTTTTACTTTATTTGACCTTTTTAACCTTTTTTTATTCGAGTGTCACTGATGAGTCTTTTGTAGACGAATTTTCAATTCTGGTATCTATGATGAGTTTATTTACAACCACTGGGTCGATGCCACTGCTAGTGGAGATTTATTTCCCCGCGGGTATCACAAGCCCAGTAGTCAGCACTTCTGTAACTAAATTTAACTGGAGGATAGTTCCTCTTGAACCCACTGTACGGGTAAACCAAACATCTTGTCAATAAGTGGAGATTTCAGTAAAGAATCTTTCAAAGACTCAGCAACAGAATTGTTTTCAAGAAACTCTGCTCTTTTAGATAGGGTGCAATTAGCATTAGAACCCATTAAAAGCATCCGAGATAAAACCAAGAGCTTTATCCAGTTCAAGTAAGAAGGGTCGTACTTCTGCTGGAACAACCGAATACTCGCTGTTAAGCAAATGTCCGGTTGCAGCTAGAAAACGTTCGGCTGTGCCAAGAACTTGAGAAGCACTACGAAGGAGATTCTCAGTCTTTGACCAAACAGGTTGAGTGAGACGAAGACCATCTACTGGCCTTTTTCTCAATAAAGATGAAATAGATTTGTCACAATTGGGAACAAGTCTACTCAATGAAGAATCAAAGATATCAAAATCCTTGTACCTAACCCGATCAGAAAAGGATGACATTCCAAATCAAGAGATATTGTTATTATCAACCTTTTCACTAGCAGAATTAGCGATACCTTCATTAATAAATTGTAAAGTCATATGACCAGATTCATGAAAAGAATTGTGAGAACTCACAATTTCCTGAGAAACACCATAGGAAGCTTCAAAAGTTGATTGTTTCTTCGGCTTGGAAGGAGAGGCAAAAGGGATATGTGCTTCATCCCTCATCAAGGTATACACCTTATACCTAAGATCCTCCAAGGATAGAGGAAACTCCTTCTCCAGTAGAGACATACGATTAGATAGAGTACTAAATTAAGCCTTGAAAGACTCACCGAAGTCCAAACGTAACTTCTGTAAACCATCCAACGATGATGCATGATCCAAACCGGAGTACCACGAGGAAAGCTAGTAGACTGAGCTCGAGAGTCAGGTACAATAGTAGAAGAAGCTACTGCTACGGGTGGAACAGGAGCTAAAGGTGGAGCAGTAGCAACCATAGAAGAAGGACCATAGAAATTCCCTTTAAGACCAAAAACCAGGTTGGTTTGGTATAAACCCAGCATAAGGGTAAGACTGTGGCCAAGGTGAATGAGACCATAAGGGTACAAGTTTGGTGCCCGAGTTGTGAGGCATATACTCACTATAGGATAATGGCAGTCTAGAACCTGGCAAGTTCAAGCCCATAGCTATACCTGGGACAAAACCAATAGTACCTGATGAATTAACAGGCCTATATAAAGTATGATTCACTGAAGCTAACGAAGTGACCTATACAGGAGATGGTCCGAACCAGGAATATTTACATAAGGACTATTCAAATTAAAGTCCATATTAAAATTTACTTTAGTCAAAAAACACAATTAATTTGTTTAGAAATAACAACTAAACAAGGGAATAAATTTCCATTAATATACACAATATATGAAAAGCAATTAAGCTTATCAGATTATCAGACACATTTTTCATTTTTTTCATGATTGTTGCCAAGTTTGGTTTAATTTGGCCTAATAAGTTTCAGAGGAGAAGATTATTGTAAAAGTTAATGGATGCCAAGTGATAGTAAAAAGCTCACTTGGACTTTGGGCTAGGTAAGCTAAAAAAAAGGAAGGAATAATGGAACCACATTAATATCATTCATAAGTCATATGCGATGTATATAGTCTTTTAACACCAGTTTTGTAAAACTGACTGTTAATGCAAACCTCAACTTTTTCATTATAAACACTTTGTTCATTTACTTTCCTGTTACAATACTGACATGTATCAACTCTGTATCATATCTTGATAAAGAACCATAACAGGCTATTACTTCAAATTGGAATTATTTTTAATTATGGAATTTGCATAGTTTCTTGTGCTTGAAATTTTTAATAAATTCCATGTTCATTCTGGATTATAATGTTTTGAGTGGTGCATAACACTTTCCATTCAGTGTATTTTGTATAGATAGTGTTGTGCACAGCACAGTACATTCTATTGAAAATGTGATATCTTCTTTGTAATAGGTAGTGTTGTGCACTGTACAGAACATTAAAATACAGAATAAACATGAATTTTATCAAAAATTTCAAGCATATGAAAAATAATTGAGGGGGGGGGGGGGGTAGGACCTTTATCAGGACACTCCGGGATCAAGTGTTTTTAAGCTTGGGATTTCAGGATTGACCCTTTCGGGATCAGGGAATTCTTTTTTCAAATTTCAGGATGTCAGGATTTAAGTTTATTTAAATTCAGGACCTCAAGATTTTGTGTTTATAAGCCCGGGATTTCGGCATCAGGACCCCTCCTAACCGCCCCCCCCCCCTCCATAATTCCCAGTTGAAATAAAAGCCTGTTACATACTCTAGAGTGCAATATCAACTGAGGGATATCCAAATCATATGCAGGGGCTACTGGAAAGTAGTTAAATATAAATCGAATACCTACAGCGAGAGGAAATTGGCATATTCTTTTGTAGTAATGTTTCAATTTGAAAATTTGCTGCTTTTTTCATCCCTTCATATTTTACAGCACACAGTTACATAGAACTAACCAATAACTCAATTAGATGGCAGTTGATTTAGTTTTGAGATATTCAAGTGGTCACTCATCAATTAACAATAAAAGGAAGAGATGCCGTCTGTCTGACCTGATGATAATGAAATATAAACACAAGCAGAATCAATTTATTGCAAAAATAAATATAATTCTGAAACAAATCTAATTACTGACAGTTTCATTTTACAGAATATTTGGTGAAAAATTATGACATGAAGACATATTTAACTATAACTGATAAGAAATCATTTCAATTTGAAATGTATTGATATCTGATGTTATTATCTTTATGTAAAAAAACACAACATTGATGATGGAACTTATTTAAGAGTTGAATGCTTCTTTTTGTAAAATCATTGGGGTGTAAAAGCGTTGACCGAAGTACATTTTGTATGAAAAATGTGCGCCAGGTCAATGCTTTTACAACCCTATGAATTTACTAAAAGATGCATTCAATACTTATAATTACATTTTTTGCAATGATCATGAAAAATTAATTTTTATTATTTATTTCTTTAAGGCATAACCTGTGCACTTTTTGTGATAGCATGTGTCATCATGAATGTTAAACTTCATTGGGATATGAAGGTGAATTTAATATGACACACAATTAGCGTTGTTATCCAATCAAAATAACAGATTCTTCTGAAATATACATGTAATGTTATTACTGATTAATAAAAGAAATGTGTATGAATAATTTTCTTGAAATATTTTTTTCAAACTGTCATTATAATCTTAAGCACACGATACAAACCTTACAAAATTAATCTATTGAAAACTGTGACCTCAGTCATATTTTTACACTCATCAAATGCAAGAACATGTAGATATGAATTTATGTTATATTTTCTTTATTGAAACATGAACAAAATTCTTCAAAATTTTATATTAGATAAAAGTAAAGAAAACAAACATGAAATCTCAAATTTCAATCAACCCTAAAAGATTTCTAGATACTATTTCTGGAACAACACAGTAACTCTATGATCTTAAGTACTTTACGTCTTGCATAATATAGATACTCTATTAAACTGGTAACCAGAAATATTATAAAGCACCAATACTTTCACTTAACTGACATACAACAATGAAAACAAATTAAAAAAAAATCAATCATAAAAAATTAACACTCAACAATACTTGATAATGTTTGGCACAAATCTACCAACAATATATCACAATACATAAATAAAATTATATATATATTTTTTATTTTCAAAATTTCAACACAATCAAATATAAATATTAAAAAATTTAGAAACATTAATGATGTAAATTTTTTATCAGATTTAAATTGATTTAAATTACCTACTCTAAACATTGTATTTGTCAAAATTAAAGTTATAAACTGGACATTTCATATCTTTTCAAAACTATGACTTTTGACTTCTACCTGATTAATAATATAGATGCCAAAATTAAAAAAAAAATCATATTTGTACCTTAGACCACAACAATCAAAGTTATGCCTACTATATAAACTCAATATTTATTATATCTTTATCTATGCTAAAAAGCATCAGAGCATATGGTGACTTTAAATGGTATGACATAACAATACAGGTGGAGTTATAAAACAAATTTCATGTCATAAAATATATTTTTTTGTGATTCAAAAAAAATGTCACAATAAACTACACAAATATAATAATGAAGTATATCATTTAAGGGAAATGATATAAGTATTAGAGATTAGATATCACATTATGCTATATTTTTGTAAAAGTAAATAACAAACTTTATATAATTGGACGAAATAAGTGTAAATATATGACAACGTCTTATTAAACATATAAAATATAAATCTTATTAAATTTTTTATCACAGAATTGACATCATTTAAAATGCATACCCTTACAAAATCTATCATATAGTGTTACTTAGGAATAAAAAGAAATTGTAGGTATACATCAAAGACTGGAACTCAGTGACATACCATAAAGACATGTAACAGGCTATCATTTCAACTTGGAATTATTTTTAATTATGGAATTTGCATAGTTTCTTGTGCTTAAATTTTTTTTAAAAATCCATGTTTATTCTGTATTATAATGTTTTGAGTGGTGCATAACACTTTCCAAACAATGTATTTTATATTGAAAATGTGATATCTTCTTTGTAATAGATTGTGTTGTGTGCGCTGCCCAGAACATTAAAGTACAAAATACACATGAATTTTATCAAAAATTTAAAGCATATGAAATTATGCAAATTCCATAATTAAAATAATTCCAAGTAGAAATAATAGCCTGTTATGTATACTCATATAACCTTTAACATAAGACGGACAGATGTATACACAATATTTGAACCAGATGAAGACAAAATATTCTATTCAGATTAAAGATCTGCACAAATGCCTCTATTACAGTGTTGAGACAATGATTGATAATGATAAGAACTGACAAGAAATAAGACAATAATTGAAATTACTAGAAACACATCAAAGAACATTGCTTTGGTTTCAATATCTTTGGTCAATTCTCTTCACAATATCTTGGTAATTACCAATGGAAAAATTCTTCTGGCTAGTAGATTTCAGAGTGCCCTGATTACGTGAATCTTAAAATGCATTCTTACAACTAAATCCTGTTATTTTGCTACAATCTGAAAGATCAGTATCTTCTTTCTACACCCAAACTTTGAATTTGAAGAAAGCTTGCATATCCTGATCATCAACAGATTTCCCATTGACACCAGCATAAACCTCTCTCAATATCTTTGTCTTGAATTTGTCTTCTAGAATTTTTACATACTTTTCTAATACACCTGGAATAAATATATGAAACATATTGATAATCAATGTAAATTAAAATCATCTATGTTCAAATTTATAGTTGACATACCACAGACCAATATTTACAGAACTGCAAAACAAACTGTGGGTTATAATGAACTACTACTACTACTATTAGATAGAGTTTAATGGCGACTACCCTTGCGGGTATTTCGCCAGATTACCTTATATAAAACATTTCAAGTAAATGTTTTAAAATTATCATTATTCAGGTACTAGCCTAAATTATAAATTAATATTTTAGAAATTTGTGAGTTTTTGTTTTTCTTTAAATTTAATCTTGTTGTTTAAATCTGAACTATAGTGTGTATCTAAATATCTTGATTATCTTGTGGTTTATTTATAGTACGAAGAAAAATATATGTGAGCTTATTATTCCGATATTTGTAACTTAGCCTTCTTTGTTTATAAATATTAAATGAATTGGTAGGAAGGTGTGTTTGTTTTTTATACATGAAAACTGTAAGTATCATATACTCTTGGATAGATATATCCGACTTTTCCAAATATGCAAATCCTAGAAGGGGTCTGACATATTCCCGTACGTGGTATATACATTAATACAATTATACCGCGGCTCGTACATCCTTGGTAAATTGTGATTCTCTGTATATTAAATTTGACTAAAGATAGCACCTTCACTTATAAAGATTTTTTAACTTTTGTTCTATAGAAGAAAAATATATATATTATGTGTATGTATTATAATTAAAATCTATAATATTAATGTATTGTTGTAACATATTTGTGTGTTATAAACTTGTATACAAAGTTTCAAATTGATGTGACCACAACTCAAGGGCAAACTATTGTGACCAAAAAATTAACAAAATATTGGATGTGTAAATGCAGTGTAATTGCTTATCTGTAAGTGCAAAAAGAAGGAATTTGAAGGACATACAGACTAGAAAATATAATGCCCTCTAATGCTGTAGAAATTAAATTGAATCTTATTACAGTGAAAACATTTTTTTTCTGTTCTTATTTAATATATAATTATCATCATTAATTTTCATAACATCTTCAAGGTAATGGTAGGGATGGGTTAAACATATAAATGTTAAAACATTGAGTTTTGTGCAACTACTTTTTATATAAACTGTTGACTCAGAGATACACCTCTTATAATAATGATAGAACTTTTTACATCAATGTCCAACTTCTGGATGTTTCCAAACAACTCCTTTGTATGATAAAATATTCTATACCCTGTATCTGCTATAAACTAACAAAAACTTTCTCCAGAAATGTGCTAAATTTATTCAATAGCTGAAAGGAATTCAGACAGCCATTTGAAACAGTACTCTAGCCTATTGGTATTGTAAAATTTAAGAGCCTCATAGATAAGATATTTATCAATACACCTTACCTAAACCGAGTACTCTTCCATAAGCTATCATATTAGTCTGTAATCTAGGGTCATCATATTTCTCTCCCTTCATCAACAGTCTAACGATATCTCCTATGATATAAGCATCATCAAATGTTGGGGTCTCAGACAATGGAAACTTGCAGTAAACATCAACAGCAGCCTGGGGATCCTTGACTGTTAACATCTCTGCCAACTCAATGTAGGCATCATGAATCTGAAAAAGAAACCAAATATAAGAGCATAGGAAATTTTGTTTAAATATTCCAATGCCACATAATTACAGTATATAAAATTGAAAATACCAATACTACTTTGGCAAAAATGATAGGACAATATCAATTCATACCAGCTGATACAAAACTTTTGCACATTGTTAGTTTTAAAAGAAAACTCCTGTAGATGATGTACAAGAGACACATCCAATGCAATACTAAAGTGTTATTAACTGGTTGCTTCTGTATTGGCCCTGTTATAGATTCGAGGTTAGCTGTATTGGACCAGAGACTCGAAGAGTTCGAGTCGAGGGCAAATACAGCTGATTGAGAATCTATAACAGGTCCAATATAGAAATAGCCAGTTCATTACACTTTTATCAAATGATTATAAGAAAATGAAAAACCGGAAGTGAACGACCCATATTAGTCCATGGGCCAATACAGCTTTTTCCATATTGGCCCTGTTTTATCTGTTTCAAAACTTTAAGATGTTACAAAAACTTTGCACATCATTTAACCTGTTTATTTTATGATTTTAATTTAAAAAATATAATACAAATGTTTTTATGCATAACGATACTTCAAAAGTTAAGTAATGGCGTAAGAAAATTGAAAACTGGAAGTCACATGGGCCAATATGTCATTTTCAGCCTTTTTTTGTATTGGCCCTGTTCAAAGAGCAATATTAAATCTTGATTTATATCAACAGTGGAACGTTTTCAGTATTGCACATGCTGATTTATCCGTACTAGGGCTTATTTAATCATATCATTCAATATTCTAATATGACGTGCTTCTTTAGCTTTGTAAACAACACTGTGATAAAATTCTCGATAAAATATACTTAGCGCAGACTCAGAGATATACATAATAATGGCTGTTACAATATACTTCCCATGTAAATCTACATGTATTGGAACCTATTTGCAGACCCTTTGCCGATTTTATTGTTTTAAAAAGTGCAATTAAAAAAGACAAAAGAACTTTTATTCTTATTCGTATGCATAATAAAAAGAAGTAATGCACAAGAGCTCGGAGAAATCAACAAAATAAAAATTAAATAAAATTCCGCGAAAGTCTATTAATCTTTTTGGCGCATTTAGGTCATTTTAAAACATGACGTCATACAAATGAAACCGCTAAAGTTGAAAGTTTTCTGTTTCGTGAACCATCGGAATTCGTATGATATTGTATTAAAACTGATTTTTAGAGGTAGGTTTTGTTTTATTTTCTATTGTATTGCATTATTCGCATATTTACTCATACAGCAAGTCAACATGGCGGCTCCTTAGTTACAAAATGTCAACTTTGGATTTGACGGAAGCTTACAAGAAAAACAAGTAAATTAAAAATGGCAAATGTTGGGTTTGAGAATTTAATGAATTAAAAAGTTTTTTTTCTAGCAGTTATTCTCGAAATAACTTACGCAAGCTACATATTTATAAAGATATTTGAGCTTTTTCTAACAGGGAGTAAAAAAAACAGCCACATACACATCATACTCACTCTCGCTTCAGATTTTTAATGACCGTATCTGTCCTATTAGAATCGAAATAATTCATGGAAGCCATAGATTGTTGGAAATTTACACATGGCCTGGGCAGTGATATTCTTTAATTTTATCCCTCGCTAACGCTCATGATAAAATTCGAATATCACGGCCCAGGCCATGTGTAAATTTCCAACAATCTATGGCTTCCATTAATTATTTCTTAAATAAGAAATAACCAAAAATTATGTCTGTAGTTTTTATTGCTGTTCTAGCTTCAATCTTGACAGATGAAAGGTCTTTGACAATGAACCAAAAAGTTTAGTTGAAAAAAGGTACCTTCTACTGATTCATTGAATCAAATTATTCAAAATGTTCAACAGCTAATATTTCAGTGCAGGGTTGTCAAGTATGAAACAACTGGCATTTGCAATCAAAAAGTAAGGAAATTGACAATTTATGAAAAATAGATTAAAAAAAATGTTTTTTGTGTTACCTCTGGAGCCATAACAATCACTTCATTGTAGTATTTTTGTGATTCCTCTATTTCACCAGCAGATCTGTGAGCTCTTGCCAGACCTAGACGAGGTAGATATGTCTTTCTGTTGATAGGAGCCGCCAGGGACGGCTTACTATCTGATGTCTGTGTAGCAGCAGGTGGTGTCTGTGGCTCTGCTTTCTTTTCCTCTGTCTTTTCTGGTGATAAATATGAGAGAATATAGGTTAATGAATCTGAAAAGTGTGTAACTATTTATTTGCATTTCATATAATACATATTCAGTTCCATAGCTTATATTCATTAATCATACTTAGAAGCGACTCAGTTTCTAATAAAAATCTCTTTTCTTTTCCTTCTATTTTGAAATGTAAATATATTTAACAATTAGCAATTAGATAAATAAAGAGAAATATTGATACTTCTTGATATACAAAATAATAAAATGGCTTGCTCAATAAATAAAAATTTATGCCCATCTAATTCCTCATATTTAACTTTTCCAATAATGGATGCAACAGCAAAATCACCATCTTTTCAGCATAGAAATATTTTATCAAAACTTTCAGACCAAACTCTGATATAAAAGGAAGTAAATTTACCAGTCACATATTTTTGTAAATTTTGCATACATCTTTGGCTCATTGAACTATGACTGAAAATTTGAACAAAATAATGCATTTATCTCTTCTTTTTTTTCATAAATACAAATGATTATATCTTTTTCAAAATAGTGAACATTTGTATAGAAAGCACATAAAATCTGCAAGAAATGTTCTTTAATTTGTCTGAAAATCATCAAATCTCCAATTTAAAGTCCATAGATATTTTCTTCTTAAAATACTATATGTTGTTGGTACACCAATTTCCATTTAAATGATGTAATATAATTTTTGAGTCACCAACATTGTTTTTAAGGTTGACATTTTTTTGGGTGAAAAAAAAATACCACAAAACATTGAAATAAGTGTAACAACCTTTTAGACAGTAAAATGTTGATTTTTTAAGTAATTCTTTACAAATGTTCAACTTTTTTTAAACGAATTCACTTATTAATATTCAAACATTTGCATTACCTTAACGATTTTAAATATATATTTCACAAGCAGAAGTGGTTGGCAAAATTTTACCAAAATCTGCGACAGCCTATTTACTGTTCCTTAACCTTAGAAAAATGAAGTTGTGAAATGTGGCAGATGACATACAAATAGGCAAAGATAGTAACCATAATTTTTCAATCCAAATGATGCAAATCAAGATTAAAATGAATCAAACAAAACAAACATGAAAAATGTAAACACACAAACAAGTTCATTCTTCAAGGGAGATAACTCAATCTGTAATGTTTGTTTTTATTTTCTTTCTAAGTGCTGATTTTCTGAGTTATCTACCTTGTTTAGCAGGTTGTGAATGACAAGCAGCAGCAGGCTTACCAACTGTTTTACCAGCAGGAGCTTTGGCAGGAGCAGCCTAGAAACAAAAGAAATTTATTTCAAATATACTAAATGGTTATACTATAGTCCATTTACAAAACTGCTTCAGGTATCAGATATAAAATGAAAACAGAATATTGAACGATTACAGTTATATGTTTTTGGTAGACGGTTTACCAACTGGTAATTGCGCCCTTGTAACTGACTTTTTGGAATTAGTTCATTATATTATTATTAATAATATTTTACTTTAGAAAAAAATCCATTAAATAAAATATATAAGAAATAGAATATTTTTATTGAATATTGATTTTATTCTTTTTGAATGTTTCTGAAGACTAGGTTGAAGGATTGCTATTCTATCAAATATTATTCAAAGCAATTAGGGGGAAAGAATGAATTCCCCCTTCTGGTTTCTAATTACCATTAATCAGTGTGTTTAAAATTAATCGCAGCTAATGATTTGTGTTATCAATAATTAATTTTAATAAATTGCCCAAGCTAATTAAATATCTGCTTGTAAACAGTGCTCATTTATTGGATAATCAAGGCATCTTTTTATATTAATTTTCATAAATGATAGTGAACAATGTTTATTTTATTAACCAATCATATTGAGTGTTTTTACAACACTTTATGATAAAAACCCCATGTTCCCCTGGCAAAAGCATCAAACAGTTTCTATCGGCACTCCTATTAAGATGTCACACTACCAGACAGTACAAGCTTCTGTCCAGGACTACCTGACCTCACTACCGGAGGGACTACAACACACCTACCATACTAGAACAGCACCTACTGCTCAATTCCTTATCTTACACTTTGGTCATACTTCACAAGAAACCAAACAGGAGCCAATGGACTATACAACAAACATCAAACAGGAACCAGTTAGCAACACTACTACTTTAAACCAAGTAACCATTAAAGAAGAACCCATGGATGAAAAGCCAATACTCCAAAACATTAAACAGGAAACAAACATCAAAGAAGAGATTGGAACATCAACCCTTACACCAGCTACCCAGAGTGGTGACAGTGTGTTCTCTAGACTGGGTCAAAGACAAGTAGAACAACTACAACAACAAGACAACTACTCATCCAGAACCAGTAGACCATGCAACTCTAAATACAGAAGACACACCAAGAAGATATCAACTAGACACAGTTCCAACTCTGTACAAGATTTGCGTACATTCTTGAACAGGAAGAAACAGAATGGACCAAAAGACCTTCGTATCAAGTTGAATCAGAAGGTTCCCAAAGATCTACGACAACTTATACCAAAGAGGCTTCCACTTTTAATGGAATCAGTGCATGAAGAATTTGTTAGTTTTTACCACAGATAGACTCTTAATACTACAGATATTGGTAACTTTAGTGCTTAATTTGCATTTGTCATGTTGATTGTTTAAACTGTAGTGCTTGATCTAATGATGTAATTGTTGTGAATTTTGTAATAATATATATATAAATGTGACATTTGTATAAATAAGTATAACTGATTTGTCTTATAAATGGAAGCTACCACTAAATATAATACAATTAAATTTTATCACAACGATATGTTGAAATTAAAATAGCAACACTTTAAGATGTAAACTAAGCAAAAGTTCAAAGTCATTAAACCATAACTGAAGGAACAGGATCAAATAATGTCCATTGTAATAACACATGCTAATATTAATACAACTGCATACCAAATATCATTGACCTACCACTGGTGGTTCCCCATAAACTGACCTAATCACAAACTAATACATGAAAATTAAGCTGAAATTTCAAAGTCAATGGACCATGACTTAGGGGGCAGAGCCAAATATTATCAATGGAAATGAGATGTGCCAATGTTTATACAACTGCATACCAATTATCATTAACTTACCACTAGTGGTTCCCCTGAAACTGAAATAATCACAAACTAATACATGAAAACTAAGCATAAGTTTTAAAGTCAATAGACCATAACTGAGAGGTCAGGACCAAATAATCTCCATGGTAATGAGATGTTCCAAATTCTGATACATCTGCATACCAATTATCATTAACTCACCACTAGTGGTTCCCCATAAACTGACCGAATCACAAACTAATACATAAAAACTAAGTAAAAGTTTTAAAGTCAATCAACCATAACTTAGAGGGCAGCGCCAAATAATCTCCATGGTAATGAGATGTGCCAATACTAATACAACTGCATACCAAATATCTTTGACTTATCACTTGTGGGTCCCCATTTACTAGACCTAATCACAAACTTATACATTGTTGACACTGCTGTCACAGACAACATACCTATATCTCACTTTTGGACTCTGTCAGGAGGGACAAAAATTAAAGGAACTATGTTAACATTCTTTAAATTTGAACACTGGTCAAGAACAACACCACATCTTTACAACAAAACAGTCAACCTTATATTTTATTTATTAAAGAAGATAGCCATCACTGAAACAGCAACTCAACTTAAATAAAATGTCCAGGTGCATTTCAAAGGTGTCTTTTCAATATGTCAAGTAATATATTGTATTGAGTTAAAAAATGTTTCTGATACATTTAGAAGAACGTTCAAATATCTGCCCACAACACAGGGCTGTGTGCATAATTTCAAAACATATTTTAGTTTTTCAATTCAGGTATGTAGTAGACAAAAAACTTAAAAGCACTATTGCATATAGTTGTACTTATTTTCTAGACTCAAAGCAATTTAGAGCTTCACATATTGTAAAGAGACCTGTATATTTTTTCCCAGGAACAATTGTTGACCTCTAATACCCTGTTGCCATCTCACTAGACTTTTACCACAAATCTTTCTTTAGTTATATAAAAACATACATAATTTTATAATTATAAAGGATAATCTTACTACTTTTGCTGGAGTTCCTCTAGCAGCACCTCTTCCTGCAGGAGCACCTGGAAAAATCGATCATTTCAAAAATGATGAAATTATTACTACATTGTATTCACTTTAAACATTATCTTAAATAAAATTAACCTGGCTACGTGTCAGAAAAATTATTACTTTTGTTTTTGAATGTCTAATATGATGAACCTGTACACATAAAAAAATATGCTTTGAATTTAATATTTCAGGTGTTACTTACTGTTAAAGTTAATGTGCTAGTACTACATGCACTGTAAGGTAACCCAACCAATTTGAGACGATTTTTGGATGATGAAATGTCCCCTTGTATAATTTCAAATAACAGAGGCTCCCCGAATTTCTGCATTAGAAAAATTACCCCTTCATAGCATGAGAGTATTTTCCTTTGGATTTTAAGTGAACACATATTGTAGTAACAGAAAATGTGTAAAATGATATGAATGTAAACAACTATATCAAAACCAATAATTTTGTCATGCTAAGAGAAGATTTAGACTGAATTCTTAACTGATACAAAATCTAATACCCTTTGGACAATTTCCAGGTTTTGATTTTACAGTTTCCAAGCAATTGTGTTTTAAACACACAAAAAACATTTTGTCATTTCAAGTTAATACTTTTGCCATTCTGCTACCAATAAACTAGGTAGGAATAAGCAAATTTGTTCACATGATAAATGAGATTTTACATTTTCATCTTGATATCATTATCATCTTACAAATTACTTAACATGACAAGTAACACTATTCATTTAACATATTTCTTAGCTTCTTCATATCTTCAAATAGTATGGTGAAGTGATTTAGGGATATTCAAATTACAACCCTATTGTACAGGAGGATGCAAAATTTAACACTTTTTCCCCACAGCTAAAAAAAAACAAACTAAACAATTGGTATCAGTCAATAAAAGTAATTTTGCAATAATTCTTAATAACCTCTTGCAGCTGGAGTGGCTGGTCCTTTTCCTCTTGCAGCAGGTGTCCCTCTAGCAGCCGGAGCACCCCTGGCTGGAGCACCTCTCCCAGCTGGTGCACCTCTAGCTGGAGCTCCTCTGCCTGCAGGGGTTGGTGCTGCTTTAGTTTTAGATGCCTCTACAGCTTTCTTCTTTTCTTCCTCCTGTTTAATCCTTGCTTGCCACCATGCTTGTCCTGGAGATAAAAACTATAAATTACTTTTATGTTAGTAGTGTTCCCAAAATTTGAATACATGTTCAATGTTGTTTTATAGTGAAAAATATCTCTGATGTATTTCAGATATGTATTTTAAAATTATTTTTCATATGATATCAAAATTCTTCAAATGTATAGGATCTATATTATGGTGTAAAAAAACCCATCCATACATCATTTTAATTATATATTTTGTTAAAATGCACCTGGTCTGTAATTTTAATTATTCCTCTAGCCTTTCATTTCTAAGATGATAAATACATTATCTGTGGCTTGTAACATGAATGTATTTTTGTAATTTTTTACAGGAGCTTTGGAAGATAGTATTTATTTTCATACTAAGAGCTAAAATTGATGCACAATTAAGGAAGACAAATTTAAACTAGAAAATATGTTTCAATAAATAACAAACAAGAATGTGTCCAAAGTACACGGATGCCCCACTCGCACTATCCTTTCCCATGTTCCATGGACCGTGAAATTGGGTAATTATCTAATTTGGCATTAAAATTAGAAAGATCATATCATAAGCAACAAGTGTACTAAGTTTCAAGTTGATTGGACTTCAGCTTCATCAAAAACTACCTTGACCAAAAACTTTAACCTGGACGGACGAACGGAACCACAGACGGATGGACGGACGGACGGACGAACGGAGGCACAGACCAGAAAACATAATGCCCCTCTACTATCGTAGGTGGGGCATAAAAAAAAATGCTCTCTTGTTCATACATACAAAATGTAAATAAAGTAATAAAATAAAGTAATAACAAACCCACTAAGTTTTCAACAGCATTTCCAGATGCAGGTTTGCCTTCCAATTCAATGCTTGATTCATATGATGATTTACAGTCCTTTAGAATTTCTTGTGACTTGTCTCCCGGTGGACAATTCTCATACTGAGCAAATTGTGACAAGCCAAGCAAATACAGGGAATGGGCATTACATGGCTGTATCTGTACTAATTTCTGACAGGTCTAAAAATATACAGGTTTATCACATTTATACTATAAATTAGATTTTGACAGGTCTAAAAGTATACTGGTTTTAAAAAATTTAAACAATAAATGAAATAAGTCAGTTTTCAAATACTCAGCCCATCAGCAATAAATATTTTAGCATTTACATATTTCATCAAATATAATTTTTTCTCTGATAAAAATACTGTTTAATTTTCAAAAATGGTAAAAAAATTTTTGAATCATCTTTTCTTAAAAAAAAGAAAGGCAATTCTCCTAAAAATAATTTCTAGCTATTTAAACTTTATATCTATTAAAAAAAATCCAGATGGACTCTCATGAATATTTTAGCTTATAAGGTTGTTATTAGAGTTAGGGAATAAATTCTGAAATTTCTTTGAGAAACAATGTACCTTTCTAGATAACCTACCTTTTCTTGTAATGTCAATAACTGTTCATTCATAGGCAGTGTAGAGTGGAATATAAGAGAGGATAATCTTTGACATCTCTGTGTGATAAGTTTCTCATTCCCACCATTCTTCATCAGAATCTCTAACAATGTGGCATGTGATTCTAATAATACCCATTCAAACTGTTTATAGGCATCACCTTTGGCAATATTTGGTAAGACTTGAGCTGCAAGTAATGCTGCCCTGCAATTATATATTAGCTTAACTCCTTCATCAAAATCATGCAATAATCTTAAAAGGGTCTTAATAAATCAACAACTTAAATGTCTTTACTAGTCTTATTAAAATTGAATAAATGGTTAAAATACATTTAAATTTATCAACTATGAGCATTTAAAAAATATAATCTGAGTTCTGTTTCTCAGAAACAAATCAAAATAAAACTTTAATTTTAGAGTCTCTTTAAAAAATGCATAGACATAGAAATAGTAGTCTTCTCAAATCGAGTTAATTTGACATTTTTATTTCTTTTTCAATAAACAAATATTATGATAAAGGAAGGTTTATTTTACATAATTATTAGCTTTCTGTGTATTTTATATGGTGTAAAATACAGTGTTTAGTGGCTATCTTCAAGTTCTATGTTTTCTTCCTCAACTACATGGTAGGTAAATTAACCTTTACTAAAAAGTATTTATATGTAAGAATGTAATACATACGTATGAAGAACATCTTTTCCTGAGATACAGTCCTTAATGTCTGCATTCTGTGTAAGGAGACGTCCCAGTTGTACAATGCCTCTTAGTAAATGTACATTATTAGATCTGATAAGATTGTCGGAATGCAATTCTGGAGTTATCTCCCTGTAAAATCAATGTTAATACTATATTTGATTTCTGTTGAAGTATTTCAAGAGTTATATCTCTCTGTAAACTAATATATAACTATAAGATCTTAAAAGATATAGCAAAAAACAAGAATGTGTCCACAGTACACGGATGCCCCACTCGCACTATCATTTTCTATGTTTAGTGGACCATGAAATTGGAATAAATTCTCTAATTTGGCATTAAAATTAGAATGATCTTATCAAAGGGAACATGTATACTAAGTTTCAACTTGATTGGACTTCTACTTCATCAAAAACTATCTTGACCAAAAACTTTAACCTGAAATTTGCACTATCATTTTCTATGTTCAGTGAACCGTAAAATTGGGGTCAAAACTATAATTTGGCATTTAAATTAGAAAGATCATATCATAGGGCACATGTATACTAAGTTTCAAGTTGATTGGACTTCAACTTCATCAAAAACTACCTTGACCAAAAACTTTAACCTGAAATTTGCACTATCATTTTCTATGTTCAGTGAACCGTAAAATTGGGGTCAAAACTATAATTTGGCATTTAAATTAGAAAGATCATATCATAGGGCACATGTATACTATGTTTCAAGTTGATTGGACTTCAACTTCATCAAAAACTACCTTGACCAAAAACTTTAACCTGAAGCGGGACAGACGGACGAACGGACGAACGAACGGACGAACGAACGGACGAACGAACAGACGGACGAACGGACGCACAGACCAGAAAACATAATGCCCCTCTACTATCGTAGGTGGGGCATAAAAAAAATACAAACTAAACTAGATGAACTGAGCAAAATGAAAAAACTCCCCTAGGCCCCACTAGCAATGGTTTTGTTTAGGATTTCATGAGTGAAAAATAAGTTTTTCAGATCAAAAGACAAAACCAAAGTTGCACAATAGCATTGTATGATTTCAGACTCATGAGAACATTCTAACAAATCGTGATAAGATGCATAGAAGGGGGATGCAGTTATAAATCAAAGGTGAGAAAGACTGAAAAGAGCAGTAGTGGATAATTGGTATGAAAAGATGCATAACCCTATCATTATGGACCATCATATTTCAGAAAGCAAGATGTATTCCTAAGATATGTTAAATATTATTCATGAATTACATCCCTGTAAAACAATGTGAGTTATTAAAAATGATCAAGTTGCTGAATGTAAAATGTGATTTACTGTTGATTCATTTATTTTCGTGGGTATTCGATTTTGTGGTTTTGCCAATCTCTGTATGCAATGTCTATTGAAAATATTTTATTCGTTGAACATTTCAATTCGTGGTTCAACTGTTCCCCCGCAACCCACAAAAATTGGTTTCCAATGAAAAATAAGGAATCCACAGTAACTCCTTTGTTACCACAATTTAGAAAATATGCTAAAAGCAGTGTTGATCACCATCATTCAATTAATCAATCATTTGCAAAGGAAAGGATAATTACAGGGCAAATTTTTTTTTTGTAGACTATTTGGTCGTGGTTCTAGAGTTGTCTCATTGGCAATCGTACCACATTCCTTTTTCCAATTTGTTTTTTCAGATATGATCATATTCTCATGCCATACCAACCAGTGATACATACAATTTTAGATATTCTTTGATACTTTGTTTTTATCATCAGTTCTCCTGGTATAAACAACCCATCAATGTAGACACAACACCAATACTGTACCAAATATCCAAGTATTATAATTAATACTTGTACCAAATATCCAAATATAATCAATATTTGTACCAAATATCCAAATATATATAAACACTCTGAATATACACGCCATAAAAAGGCTATAATAAATACCAAAGACTTTGTAACGTGGATAGTCGCACGACAACGCCGATGCTCTATATTTAATAAGAAATAAACATAATTCATATTCATACATATATATATACACATATAATATATAATTCAAACATCAGTTTCAAACAAAAACTCTCAAATAGCTGAATAAACTTTTAACCAGAAGTAAAATTTACCAAGAAAAAAGCGAACTGTTCAGATTGACGGTGTCGTGCTGAATGATTACATGGGCAATAAAATACCGCGAAAATAATTTTGAAGCGGGAAACCTAAACGCCCCCTATGTTACATTGATGAAAACACCCAGGAGAAATTAATTTAAAAATTAGTTTAAACGAATGAAATTACAATTATCCTTTTATTAGTCTTTAGTAATTTACATGAAATTGCTTATGATACGACTTTTTCAGTATTTTTTTTCTTTACCTTGGGTCCCTCTCTGTCATGGCAAATTTAGTATTCTGTGTCAGTAAAGTTTCCATGGCTTCCAACAAGTAACTAACAGCTTCTTTAACTCTAGCTCCTGGACCCTCTTTTTGTAATGCTAAAGCTAATCCCAAATAAAATCTGAAATAATAATAATATTTTAAATTATGCAAAGAAACAAAATGAATTAGATAGTTACTAAACCAGCAATTCAATTTTCAGTTTTTAAGGTAATATGTGAACTAAAGTACCTGTAACTGAAATGAACTTGTTTTTTTTTCATTGTTAAAGGTCATGGTTTTGGTGGATAGTGATATGAAGTCAAATTTTCAGGAATTTTGGAGGTGTTTCTCAACATATAAAAAAAATTAAAGTTTCTCGCACATGAAGTTGGTGTTTGACAGATCTGAATAGTGTTCACACATTACAACTTAACACTGTCAAGCTGTTGACGAAAAAATGGAGCTTAGTTGTTAAGTAGTTTTTTGGAAATGTGATAAAATGTTTGTCGGACAAGTGACGGTCTGACAAACAGATAAACAAGGTGATGCAATATAGCCCACATTTCTATAGAGTCTAAAATAGGCAGTAGTTCCTTTTCACTAGCTAATTTTGTCCAATAGATGACTTGGTGGAAAAAAATGGTTCTCAATAAGACAGACCTAAATATTGTGGAGATAGACCAAACAATGTTTGCATAACAATAATTTTTTACTTTGATATCAAATGGTTTATGTTCCAATGTTAAAAACTACAAAAAACATTTTATTTCCTTCAAAGGTTGACAAACTTGCAAATGGTATATTTTCCAATAACGAACCTTCCCATTTGGTAGTTAGGGTTCCAATTCAAGGTCACCTCTAATCTCTTTGCAGCTTCACTAAAATTACCCTGTATCACTAAGAGACGACCAACATGGAAATTAAACACTGCCTTTGCTTCATCTATTACTAATGCATCCATGTATTTCAGATAAGCTTGTCCCAGGGGATTCTCTTCATCTGTGGCCTTCTGTGCTGCCATACCTTCCTAAAAAATATGCCATTTATAGGAAAATCATTTCTAAAACTTTTCAATTATACTTTTTTTTTACATTTTCCCCAAATCAAGGGTTTTCCTTGCTCCCCAAATAATTTTTAAATCAGTAGCTTTGATGGTAGTGTGGCTCCTTCATTTAATGGGAATAAGATGCAGTAATAATGAAGCAACTGTATACCCAATTTTACTGACAAACTAAGATAGTTTTTAAATATAAATTCAAGTAGAAAATGAAACCATTAGATTGATCAGAACCAGCACACTACTAAAAATGCTCAGCATTCAAATAATTCGTTTGTTCTATATTTACTTATTCCATTTTTCCCCCTAAAGTTTACTGAGTTAAAGTTTTCAAAATTAGATGGGTTTAGATTTTTTTTATCTAATTTTTTAATACTTTATACTGTAAATTCAGAAATTATTGCCAACTTTTCATTAATGCAAATATTGGGTCAGTTTCTGAATTATAAAAAACTCACATTCTGATAACTGAAACATAGCCATGTATTCAGATTTTTTAAAAATTTCAAAAATCCCAATAATAAATGCATGCAATAAATTCTGAATTACCAGTAAGTAAAGTATGTCTAATTTGGCATCATATCTACAAACCTGAGATGCTTGCTTAGATTTCCATGCGAATAAACCCATAACACGATCTGCCTGGACACTCTGACCATTTTCTATCAGATGATGATATTCCTGATCAATAGCTTTCAGTTGTAAAGCAATTGGTGCTGATGAAGCATCAACTCCTCTCAGTTTACAGATAGCTGCACATTCCTCATCCCTTGAACTCTCCTTGGCGTCAAGATTAAACGAAGGTAGAGCTTCGTGCTCCTGGAATAGAAAATTATGACTGATTAAAACTTAACACCTGTCTTATGATTCTAATATGTTAAACAATATACATTTGTGCATAATGGTTAGTATTGTCTATCTGGTATTCTCCAATGGAACATTTGTATAAACACATAAACTCAACCCAATGTTTATAGTACTTAGATCTTCAAGCAACTAGTCAGATAATTTTTTCTTTCGTTAAAAGATATTTGAAAAAAATAAGAAACTCAGATCAAATTTCTTATACAAAGGTCTAACTCTATAATCTTATAAATTTGTTCACAGGTTAATTGATTTTTATTTTAGCCCATCATTTTCATACACATCATATTAAAACCAATAAAAATATGACTTGTGAGTTGCAATGAAGTATTTAAAAACATGGAATATTTCCATTGTAGATTCAAAAACACTAGCAAAGCACTAATTCTTTATAAGTAATATTTAGACAACCCATTTGGGGTAATTTTATAACTTTTTCTTTGGCAGATAAGAGCTACCAACCACCAGAAATTTATCTTTTGATGAAACCATATTAAAGAAAACCTGGATGAATTCATTCATGCATGTACCTCTTTTTTCTGACCAAATAAATCTTCACAGTAGTATTTTTCTTCTAATATTTTTCCTAACTGTAAATGTAGATTAGGATCTTTAGGTTTTAACTTAATAGCTGATGCAATGCAGTGAGAAGCTCTTTGTAGATAATCAAGTGGAGTACAACCGTCATCATACTGTTTAGACTCACCTAAAATACAAAAAAAAAATATTATCAGAAAAACAATTTGACAAAAAAATGCAATTTTCTTTAACCATTCCTATTTTGAATTTTTAAACTTTATTTCATGCAGTTTGTTCTATTCTTAAACACTTTTGTAACAGGTCCTTTAATTTCAAATCCTATTATTTGTAATTTTAATATCTACTATTATTATCTGTCATAATCATCAATCTTGAATACCAGCATCTAAAATACATGTAGGAGCGACCAGTGTGATTGGCTGTTCAAGTGTATAAAATTTAGGCTTAACCTAGCTAGCAATTAGAATGGCAGTATTTCAAGTTGAATATAAAAAAAACTCAGATTTAGTTAGAATGTTTTGAATATGTTTTGCCTTTAGTTCTATCTTATTTAGTGTCAATGACTCCTCTATTTAAAATTTACATTATGATAGGTGAGCTGTATTTTCGAAGAAGGTACTTGGAACATTCAACATAGCCATGGAGATAGAGTGGTGACAAAAAATGAATGAAAGTGCCCATACAGAATGTCTGCTAACACCTTCAAATAGTAAAACTATACCAACCTGGTTTAGGTAAACTTTTATAATACTCCTGTATAAACTCTTCACCACCTTTCTTTAGATCATCAAGATCATCAAAACATTGCTGCATTTGTTTCTCCCATTTACGAACCTAAATAACCATTTTGAATTGTCATAAAGGCTTAGCCTCAACTGTTTGTGAAACACTGCTTTAGTGATTGGTAACACTTATATCTTTTTGATAAATGTTATATTTTAATTTTTTTCAGTTTCATGAAAAGAATGATACCTTTTTCGTAGAACAGTTTTGACAGAACATATTTAAGATTATTCAAATACAGATATGTAATGTTTGTGGTCAAAATTCCTTTTATGAGTTTAAACAAAAAAATATGTCACTTTAATATGCAACACAAAATCCCTAAATAATATTTCGGTAGAACCCCACATGAAAATAAATTATATCTACATGTGCAGTATTCTTTATTCATAATTACCTGAACAGTATGATTAAGAGGAGCTGTCACATCCTTGAACTTGTCTTTTACATCCTAAAAATATGCAATATTCTGTGAATTCAAGCGTGATTTTACCGATATTATTTTTATAAGTCAGTTGACTTTTAGATGAAAACATATAATTTGATAAATAAATAGAACATAAAAAGTGCCATCCACAATCTTCGAAAATTGTAATATAAAAATAAATCAACCAACAGAATTCTGTTGAATAAGGTCAATTTTATAGCCTTTCAAATATGTGAAAAAAAGCTCATAAATAGGTTGAATTTAAATTTTATACTGTAAAGAAAACATTTCTGTTCATTCATGTCAATGCAATAGTGAAAACAAATCTTTCTGAAGTTCTAACTTAAGGTAGCACAATACAAAGATTTTTCATCCCCAATCAGACATCTTTAAACTGATGTAATTCCACTCATCTTTCTTTAAATTTTATAAATGAGGTACCAAAAGAAAGAAGAAGGATTAATCTTTCAAATTGTGATAATTTCATTATGACATAATTATTACATAATTAATTGTTATGTAATTAGTTGCCATATTGTGATGTCCATACTTGAATGAATTTAGCTTCTTTGTTATTCATAGCATCCCAAAATACTTTATAGATTCTTGTACAACACAGTTTGACCTCCAAAACTGTGTCTCAGATTTTTCCTATTGTATTTTATTCTCTCATAAATCTTCAATGAAGTTTGCAACATCAATTCATACGAGACCACTAAATTCAATTGGGTATAAAATTTGTTCTATTGATGTTTTTAGAAATCTGAGACACAGTTTTGGAGGTCAAGCTGTGTTGTACAAGAATCTATAAAATATTTTGGGATGCTATAAAGAATAAAGACGCTAAATTCATTCAAGTGTGGACATTACAATATAGCAACTAATTACATAATAATTAGTTATGTAATAATTATTTCATAATGAAATTATCACAATTTGAAAGATTAATCTTTCTTCTTTCTTTTGGTACCTCATTTATAAAATATAAAGAAGGATGAAATGAATTACATCAGTTTAAAGTTGTCTGATTGGATGTGAAAAAATCTTTGTATTGTGCTACCTTAAGTGAAAAAAAATCAACAAAACTTGAAATAAGGTTTAGCGTAATTTTTTTTTTTACATTAATATAAAAATGAGATTTTAAAGGTACAGGAGAACTGAAAATAATCATAAAAACATAGGATATTATTTTAAAAGCAGATAACTTTGATACGGTTATGAGTCATGCATTTATTCACCAATATTTTGAATCAAATGTCATAATTATTTAAAATAGAACTGAACCTTCAGTCTGAATGCTTGTAAAAAAAACAAAGATAACTTACTAGTGGTTTTGGTGTAACATTAGTTTTATCGATAATACTTCCTAATTCTGAATATTTCTTTGTCTCACTAGTTCCTGTAGGGAAAAAAATAGAGAACTTTTATTTATGTCTTCATTTTATCAAATTAATCAAATGTTAAGAAAAGTAAGCTTATTATGTATTATACTTCTTAAACATGTCAAAAAGCATAGATGTAAAGTGTCAGTTGGAAATTCTAACATTTTACTCTGTGAAAAAGGGGAATATTTTGCAATTTACACTTGTGGTTAAATCATTTATTCATAAATACATGTACAATTTGAATAGGAAATTATGTTTTATGTTTTTTTTGCAAAATCCTGATTTTTTTTTTAATTACTTAATAAAATTATGCTGAATACCTCCATATGTAAGAGGAATGCAAGACTGAGCATTTGCCATTTTCTTATCCAGATCATAATCCACAATTCTCCATTCTCCAGTCAATGGTATTCCACTAAGAGGGTCTATTTTAGATGTACGAGTAAATGCATCAATATTTGGTGCTGAATATGTATGTTTTTCGTCATTTGCTTTGATAGTTATAGGTCTGTATAATGGACTCAGCGATATTGGACATTCATATTGCTGTGCTAAATTATCATCTGTTATCTTGACATATCTGGGTAGTGGCTTCCTTATAATATCTAAACTGTAAGTCTGAGTGGAAAAAAATATAGTATGAAACTAAACAATATATACGTAGGAATATTGAATTGAATCTGAATTTTCAAATTGAGTACTAGTATAAATATGTTATATTACAGACAACAGCCATTGACATCAGGCGAAAACCCAGTTGAAATAGAACAAAATAATCGAAGCTCTTTGTTAGAGAAGGCGATAAATGCTTACTGTAATGTTTACTATAGTAACACAAATTTTAAAAGTTAATAGAAACAAATAAAATGACAATTTTCTTCTCAATTACAAAGTGTTTTATCTTAATAACACCATTTGCATAATTTTTCAATTTATCTTTTACATAGTTAAGCAGAACAATTAGATATCAAGTCAACGACAAGGGTATTTATCAAGTTGGATGTAGAAAATGCATAACCTCCAATTTTTTTTTTAAATTACCACGGACGGAGAACATATCAATCTATTAGTTCAGTAATTTTTGTGTCTGCCCTTCCGTTATGTGACTCAAGAAAAAATTCCAAAAAATGGGTAACAATTGTATCGAAAAGAGAAAATGGAGTGCACCTTTTTATGTTAGGGCGTGTTTGAGTTGAATATTTTGTCTTGAAAACATACATTTTTAGTCTGCCCTTCCATGAAATATTTAATTAGAATTTTTTTGAAATGTTTATGAATTTTTGAAAAATTCCACCTGACAACCGATCAGACAATAGATTTAAGTTGAATCAATGCAGGCAAAATCATTAACTGATGCTTATTAGCTAGTAGATACATTTGTCTTTAAAATACAACTGACATATAAAGATCTTAATGGTGCTATGTGGATAAATTTATCAGTTTTCGAGGGCAAAATTGGCAGCACGTCATCCCAACAATGGCTTCCATTTCTACGATAGTGAAAATGAACTGGCGTAATAGGGAGATAATTTTGACGAAGTAGAATCCTGACTGACATAAATCATGTACTGTCAGTCTTTCTTAACACTTGTAAATGGTAAACAAATCACAAAAACATCTTGCTTGATATTAATCCTATCAATTTTTGTTTTCTAAAAATGGCCTAAGCACAAAGAATAACGTAGCAAATGATAATATCAACAATTTCAAGTACATGAATTTAAACATAACAAAATGATTCAGTAATTTTAACATTAGGTTCAAAATTTTTTTTTTCTTCTTTAAACATATCTCTTGAAAGTTTTTACTTGTTAACAATGAAATAATTGTCAATGGTTTTTGGTAGAATTTTAGTATACCTGTTTGTTAGATCCATCAGCTGATGTAACTTCTATCTGGAGATTTGTCTCCCCGACATTGAGAGGTGTAGATGTCCCTGGTTTTTCTTTACATACAAGAACTTCATTTTTGGGATCAGGTGCAATAGGTGTTACTGTCACCTTGTCTGAATTGCAGGGTAATAAACCTAAAGTATTCAACAAATAAAGAAGTAACTTATTTTTTTTTTCAAATGCAGCTTCTATTGTGACTCCACTAAGCGTCAAACAACTTTCAGAAAAATAACAGATGACTCATATGGTTTATCTCCAGTTTTAAGTGAAGAAAGTGAAGCATTATCAAGACTATTTCTCAACTAATTCAATATATACATTAGGTGAAATTACAATACTAAAATTTATGGTATACACGTACATGTAGGCAAATAAAGTTTATCTTGAGATTGACTTGTTGGCTGCCAAAAGGAATCCATCTGCCACTTACTTCCATGATAATAACATAACTAAGAGTCTTTCCTTTTAATTTTTTCATGAATTCCCTTACATACTTGTTTATTTAATGTCTTTTATATGGGAAAGAACTAATAAAAAAACAACTATCATGAACATGATGAAGGTACAATCAAAATAAGATGTCATTGACCATAAATCTAATCTTAAAAAATATACTGGACAGTATCTAATCTTGAAAAAATATACTGGATATTATTTTATCTTGAAAAGTAAACTGGATGGTTATCAATTTTTTTGTATAGCAATTGCATAATTTTCATATTTTCTGGGAAATAATAAAGGCAGATTTTAATACTTTACTTACAAGAATATTCAAATACATTGTCAGAAAATTCTGGTGATAAGTCTCCATCTGATAACTTTAGATCACTCAATGTAGCATCTTTTGCAGATAATCTTTTGGCATGTATAAAATAATTCTTTATGGTACAATCTTCAGAAGTGACTTCTATCTTAATATCAGTGATTTGACCTTCTTTAAGAGGAACATCCTTGCCACCATCACTTCCCTGTCAACAAATCAATAACAAAAATAACAGTTAACGCTGTACCATTTAGATATCAAAATATTATTTTAATTGCAAGACAGAACCAGATGCTCCACAGGGTGCAGCTTTATACAACCGCAGAGGTAGAACCCTGAACAGTTGGGGCAAGTATGGACACAACATTCAAGCTGATACAGCTCTGAATTGGGATTGTGATTAAATAGTTGACACAGCAAAGGTTTCTGACTCAGAATGAATGTGGTCTGATGAACTTAAAAAAAAATCTTTTGCTTTTGAGCAATACACTATGCTGTTGAATACAATGTATATAAATCCCCTAAAAAAAAATTTGCGGTCGTATAAAAACCAAAATGACAAAATAAAAGTAAAATTTTGGTTCTGTTGTTACGGAGTTTAGTTGTGATGTTATGACGTCATATTCAATGCAAACAAAGAAATGCTATCATCAGGTAACATTTTTTCATATCAAAGAATTACTAAAAATGAAATTGATATGTACAGTGTTCCTTCTTACATGTCTTATATTTTACAAGACTAATAAATATATATTTTACTCAAAAAGGAAGTAGATTTCTGTACAGATGCGGGATAATAATAAAGTTAATGATTTTGAGTTCATTAGGGCCGAGTTCACTTGAAACAATTCAAACTGTCAAGTTTACTTTACTTACTCAGGTTTCAACAATACGATTTTACTTGAACCACTCGAGTTAACCCCTGGTACTGAGATCTGGTTCCAACTCTCACCAAGCCAAGGTGAAACTCAAGAAACTCTTGAATGACGTCAAACCAATGAGAATATTTATTTTTTATGCTTTGTCAGGGCCTTTACCCTAGAGTATCCTAGTATCCAGTGCGTCGATGTAAGGCGTCAAAGAAAAAAAATATAATAGCCTTTCAAGATGTCATAATTATTTGGACAATCGTAATAGGGGACTTCGTCCCATTATAAAGAATTTAATAAACTTAACAGCAAAATTTTGGGGTAAAGTTAAATCTTTTTCCCTATTTATTTCAGGCAGCATGTCAACTATGTCGCTGTCATGTAAAATTGGCACCATCATGTTTAGGGTTGAAAATTTTAGTACCATTGCAAACTCTATCCTACATGTCAACTCATACTACTAAAAGTCAACTAACACCAATGCAGTCTTCATGACAAGTGGCAGCCCACATTAAGGTACAGTATTCGACAATCGATTGATTCGACAAGAGTTGATTTTTCTTTCAGGTTTTTGTTCAATTCAATTAAAAAGAATGAATTGAATAGACACATTAACGATCGATTTATTCAACAAATCTTTAATGATAGATACGATCGATAACAATTGAACATTGTTTGTAGATTCAATCAACTCAATTTATTAATGATGGATACTCGATCGTAACGATTGATACGATCGATAACGATTGAACATTGTTTGTCGATTCAATCAACTCAAATCAATACATACGTGTTATGACAAAGACTCGATCGATACGATCGATAACGATTGAACGTCAAATGTCAAATCAATCAACTCAATGTGTTTTGATGAAGACTCGATCGTAACGATCGATACGATCGATAATGATTGAACGTCATATGTCGAATCAATCAACTCATTGTATTTTGATGAAGACTCGATCGTAACGATCGATAACGATTGAATGTCAAATGTCGAATCAATCAACTCAATGGGTTTTCATGCCGGAAGACTCGATTGAACGCCATATATGGAATCAATTAACTCAATTTGTTAATGGTAACTACTTCATAAATTTTATTAATAAAGATTTAAAAAAATAATTTGTATTCAGCACTGATGGAGATAAACTCTATGAAAATAATATATGTCAGAATGGGTACGGAGATATTTTAATATAGTGAACATAAATTGTACACACAATTGAAAAATATACAAAAGTTGAAGCATAGGAATTTGCTGTTTCAAAGACTTTTAACATTGATAAAACATTTTTAACATTAATTCAAGATTGAAGAAGTTTTATAGCAACAGTTTTAGGAGATAAAAATATGAATGTGACAAAAATGTGTATCGTAGTAGCCAGTTTATGACAGTAGTATATATAGATCATTAAAATGAAGAAACTGAAGTGAGTAAACAAACATGATTTTTTTTTTAAAATTATTATTAAATGAATATTAGAGGAAAGAGACTTCAATGTTCCTGCTTGTGCTGTAGTATGTAAATATATGCTGGCTTAATTGCGCATATACATTTTTTTATAGCTGTATTAAATATGAGCCATCTAGCTAGCGTCGTAGACTTTGTTTATGTGCCTTCAATCACCGTAGGCTGTGTCAATTTATTGATTAGCACCGAAGTCTATGTTGTTGTGTCAGACTCAGGTTAGGGTTGGAGTAGGAACATATATATTACTGTATACTGTTCCCAGGTTGGAGTTTGGGTGACAGTAAGACTGTAATACATACGACTTTTAGCGCCGTAGGCTGTGTCAATATGCCGCCTAGCGCCGTAGGCTATGTTATTGTATCAGACGTAGGTTATGGTTAAAGTAAGATTATAGTAAGACTGTATTAAATATGCCTTCTACCGCCATAGACTGTGTTTATATGTCACCGAGCGGTACCGTAGGCTATGCTATTGTGTTAGACCCAGCTGGTTAGGGTTAGATTTAGAATTATAGTAAGACTGTAATAAATATGCCTTCTAGCGTCGTAGGCTGTGTAAATATGACACTTAGGGAGCGTATACTATTTTATTGTGTCATACTCAGGTTGGGGTTAGAGTTGGGGTTATAGTAAGAATGTATCAAATATAAACCATCTAGCGTCGTAGACTGTGTTGATGTGCCTTAATTCTAGCACCGTAGGCTGTGTCAATAAATCGCCCGGCACCGAAGTCTATGTTATTGTGTCAGAATAAGGTTAGGGTTAGAGTAAGGGTGACAGTAAAACTGTCTTAAATATGCATTCTACCGCCGTAGTCTTTAAATTGGTCAACTGTGGCCCAATCGTAACGATTGAATACGATCGATACAATTGTGCAACGTTTAAAATGTAAAAAGATATAGAGTTGATTAAATTGATCAACTGTGGCACAATCGTAACGATTGGATACGATCGTGCAACATTTAAAATATAAAAAAAAATAGAGTTGACTGAGTTGATTAAATTGATCAACTGTGGCACAATCGTAACGATTGAATACGATCGATACGATCGTGCAATGTTTAAAATATGAAAAAAGAGTTGACTGAGTTGATTGAATTGATTAACTGTTGCACAATCGTAACGATTGAACACGATCGATACGATCGTGCAACGTTTAAAATATAAAAAAAATAGAGTTGACTGAGTTGATTAAATTGATCAACTGTGGCACAATCGTAACGATTGAATACGATCGATACGATCGTGCAATGTTTAAAATGTGAAAATAGTGTTGACTGAGTTGAATAAATTGATCAACTGTGGCACAATCGTAACGATTGAATACGATCGATACGATCGTGCAATGTTTAAAATGTGAAAATAGCGTTGACTGAGTTGAATAAATTGATCAACTATTGCACAATCGTAACGATTGAATACGATCGATACGATCGGGCAACGTTTAAAATATAAAAAAAATAGAGTTGACAGAGTTGATTAAATTGATCAACTATGGCACAATCGTAACGATTGAATACGATCGATACGATTGTGCAACATTTAAAATGTAAAAAAAAATAGAGTTGACTGAGTTGATTATATTGATCAACTGTGGCACAATCGTAATGATAGAATACTATCGATACGATCGTGCAAGGTTTAAAATGTAAAAAAAAAAAATAGAGTTGACCGAGTTGATTATATTGATCAACTGTGGCACAATCGTAAAGATTGAATACGATCGTGCAACGTTTAAAATGTGAAAAAATAGAGTTGACAGAGTTGATTAAATTGATCAACTGTGGCACAATCGTAACGATTGAATACGATCGATACGATCGTGCAACGTTTAAAATATGAAAATAGAGTTGACTGAGTTGATTATATTGATCAACTGTGGCACAATCGTAACGATTGAATACGATCGATTCTGATCGTGTAGGGTTTGAAAGAGAATAGAGTTGACTTAGTTGATTATATTGATCAACTGTGGCACAATCGTAACGATTGAATACGATAGATACGATCGTGCAGAGTTAGAAAAAGAATAAAATTTATCATAATAAAAGCACAGTTGACTGAGTTGATATGTCCTGACATGAATGAAGTATGTTAATTTGGTACAACAATTGATTGAATCGACAAACTGATACGATCGAGTACAGTTGACAAGATAATTATACTACAAAATAAAACATGTCGAATCAATCGATTGTCGAATACTGTACCTGTCTCGCAGCCCAGGCAGGTAAAATTGCTCTCGGGCCTGTAAAAATCAGACCTACAGGCCAACAGAATCTACCTAAAAATTTTCAAAAATTGAGCTGCAGGCCTGTAGATTTAGCAGTTCAGCGTGAAGACTGCCAATGTTAACTTGAAATGCTGAAAGCTTGTACTATTGCGAGCTTGACTGTAACTTTAAAAATACAATGACAATTTACAAAGTATATGAATGTTTTAAAAATAATGTTTGCAAATTTTATTTGTTTTAATAATCTGTAAGTTGGTGCGAGTTTGAAATGGCAAGAGTTTGCAGACAGTGGTGTGACTTGACATTGGTACAATATGACCCAGAGCCTGCAGAGGGCCAGACACTTTTAATTTCTTACAGAAATGCAATATGATGCACCCGTATCACTCGTGAGAGGGTCGACATGAATTTTCTCCACATTGCTCGCTAGGGTCACATTATATTCTGTTGTGTCTTTATGAAACGCAGGTGTCAATTTTCCGGGCTTTATGACTAGTTTATCCAAGTTGCAGTCGTCCATCTTGAAACCTAGGACGCTAATTTAGAGATTAACTTTATGAACATGATGAATTTTGATATATAAAGCCTAAAGAGTATGATAAAATATGTTAATTTTCAATCTTCTTGGTATTGTTTACTTTAAATTAAAATTTTGATTCAAATAACTTTATTTGAGGCTAAACTCCCAGTCACAGGAAGTGAAAAAAAAATCGCGGGAAAGACAATTCTGTCAACAAAACATTTCAACACTTAAAGATGCCTTTCATTTCAGAAGAAGAATTGGAAGATGAATTTAGTGTATTCGGTGTAGAATTCAGTAGTCCTCAAATTGTTGAAAAATGTAAATCTTTTAAATGATAGAAACTACGTATTGTCAGTTTTAAGCCACTTCCACTGACATTTGTCTATCAAAGAATTTTAGACACTTCGGTACCCAAAAATTGGGCATCGAAAAAAGTGGGTACAGGTCAACTCGTACCTTTGCCATTTCGTAACCTACCAACTCGTAACTCTACCAACTCGTACCCATTTTGTACCAACTCGTACTCTCACCAACTCGTACTTCTGCTAACTCGTACCCAATATTTATTAACATTTTTAAATATTTAATCCTATTTTTTAATTTTTATTGGACAGAAAAATGCCCCAAAAAATAATTCAAAAATTCTTAAAACGAAACAAACTCGGATTTGTAGTGATTTTCATCTATTTATTGCATTAAGGGGGTTGCAGTATTAGTCATTTAAATGGACGTTTGCGCTTCAACAAAGTGGACTTTTGCGCTTTTTAAAATGATGACAATTCTTGTTTGTACATCTTCATGAAATCTTATCATTTTAAATTGGGTATCATGTCGAAATAAATATCCATCAACATATATACATTTTCCCCTTTACTTTACTTGCTTTCTCTAGTCTATGATTTTAAATTCATGAGAAATTTTCAATTCCATCTCTCGTGTCCATTTAAACACCCCTCAAGAAAAAAAACTGAAAAAGTTAAGGGTTAAAGTGATAGTCAAATATAAATTTAAATCTAACTAAAGAAATGTGCATATGGCCAATTAAAACAAAATAAGTGGAAAGACCTTATTACACATCAACCTATTACAAACAATACTTAACTTAGAATTATTTTAATTCGGATTCCTATGCTTTATCTTTTTGATGTTGCTATGATTTCCTTATTTTTTCTTCTTAATTTTGGATAAACTTTTATTAAATATTTAATATTGGACAAATTCATATCCAAGAGTACAATGGAATTCTTTAAAAACCAGGTTATATTCTAGAAGCGCAAACGTCCATTTTCAAGAAGCGCAAATGTCCACTTTCAAGAAGCGCAATAGTCCACTTTTAAAAACCGCAAACGTCCTTTCATGTTACAGGTAAAAAAGCGCAAATGTCCATCGCCCAGTTTCAGCATATATTCATATTTATTTCATTTTATTATATTTATTAAATTATAATAAAAAAAAGGGTATGAGTTAGCGAAATTACGAGTTGGTAAAAAATGGGTACGAGTTGGTAGGTTACGAGTTGGCGAAGGTACGAGTTGACATGTATCCGAAAAAAGTTAAGAGACACGAGAAAGACAGTTCGGAATTAAGTCAAATCGGCACACCATTAAGATTTTTTGGGGAAAGACGGCTTCAAGCCGTCAATTCCCTAATGGGGTTGGCCAGAGTATCATTCCCTCACGTCAATCATTTTGTTTTGATAGTTTGGAAACCCCCTCAAAATGTCATACTGAAATTGATGACAAGGAGAACAGATTGACTTTAAATACATTTTTTACACATTTCCCTTCTGTTTCTCATGAAATTATCGTATATTGAGCTTTCCCTTACACTATATACGTTTCTTTTACAGTGCGGAAAAATCAGTATTACGAATTATTCTAAATATATCTAACCTAGTGACGTCATTGTTGGAATGCCACACTACACAGGGATATCCTTTATTCATCATAAAAATCATTCACATTACTTGTATACTAATTTAAAATCCGTATTTGTTAAATATAAACCTAATGATGTTTGCTGTAGTGTAGATGATTCACACACCAACATGAAATGCTTGAATCTGAGGCTATAATCAGATAATATGTAGGTCAACTTTCCCGGTAAACAATGTCAATGGGGATATATGAGATTGGGGAGAGAAACGGCAGTTTTCATTGTTTCTGTAAAGTTCTGTTTTTAGAATCTTCCTCCAATTCAGGAGCACCTCAATTGATGAGTAATTTTACTGTACACTAAATCAAAGTAAATGTTTCTGAACATTTAAAATGTGACATTAAGTATATGATAAGTAGTCTTCTATATAAAAAAAAATGTGTACCAACATAATTATTGAAATGGTTAAAAAAAAAAAAAAAAAAAAAAAAATGTTGCTTTTTGTAGTTTATACCTATTGAGATTGGGGAGAGCAACTGCAGTTTTCATTCTTTCTGTAAAGTTATGTTTTTAGAATCTTTCTCCAATTAAGGAGCACCTCAATTGATGAGTAATTACCCACTAAAATGAAAGTTAATGTATATGAACACTAAAAATGTCACATTAAGTATATATATGATAAGTAGTCATCAATTAAAAAATGATTTTGCGTACCAACATAATTATTGTAGTGGTCATTTTTGTTATTAAATATTGCTTTTTGTAGTTTAAAGCTATTTATTCATGAATTTTACAGATATATCAAAATGTGGGATCTGGAAACAAACTTCACACAGCTTTTATATCAATCATATTTGATTTTATAAGTACATGTATCCCTGTGATGAGAGTTGTAACTGGGAACTTTATCAATGGAAAATTAAAACTGAATAGATTTTTCAGTCCTCACTTTCTTGAGAATATTGTCACAAAAAATTGAGAATAGTCTAAGCCTGCCGTTCAGTTGTACATAATTAAAATTTTAAAATATAATGTAGTAGTTGTTAAATTCAATTGAATTTTAGATAATTAACTCCCAACTTAAATCAAATGTTTTGATTTAGAAGGTGCAGATCTCATTGGTCCAAATTGTCTCTATGATGAATTCTTGACTAAGGAAATGAAATAACAATAAACAACAATTAGTTTCATTATTGTCAGCCTTTCTATATGTTCTAGCTGTTCTTTTGCTCATTCTTTGTATGTATCAAAAGATACCCCCCTAAAAATTGGAACAATGGCCGTCTTTTCCCTTCAGAGCTCTTCAGCTCTTTGATTTATATTCCACTGTTCATCTTTCAGTGGTTTATTTGGGTATTTTGGGAAAAAGGACCCTGGCCACTTTTGGGATTTTTTTTACGCGATTTATATAGAAATTGGGAAAACTACAAATAAACCAGAAGTCAGTTTTAGTATGTATCATACTATAATTCATTAGAAATTATCTTTTTTTTGTGAAAATAAAGAAAAACTACAATACATGATTCATTGTCATTTATAATTTTATTTTTCTGTTCTTTTTGTTTTTAAATGTCTCAAGAAGACGATCAAGCTTATCCTCTGACAACTCTAAAATTACCCCCTTACTACTAAAGTCAGTACTACCAAACGGAAATAACTCACAATATTTGCAGACGTATCCCTCTAAGGATTCCTTATAGTATAACCATTTATATGTCATTTCATACCTCTTTGCATCAAAAAGTCTTCTTTCTGATACATCATATACTTTTTATCATTAAGAGCAGTTTTACTGTCAGTACTACCCAACACAGTCATGACTTTACTACTACTACGTTTCATTGTTGGTATTTCATTATTTAGTTTACAGATTTCAGTTTTGAGTTTGGAATTTACAAGCTTGGTCCTCAGGTTGTATCAGTAGCGAATCGGTATTGGTAATTGACTTTGATCATCATTTGAAATTAAATAGTCATTGGAAGAAACATCAACAACATCGGTAACATTTTCAATTGATTCAGTCTCAGATAACGCTGCCTCTGACTCATTACATGCAGTTGCGGCATCGTCAATTACAGCTCTTGGTTTGAAAAAAGATAAGATTTTACGGGATTTGTTGCCGTCGGTGTTTTTCAATTTCTTCAAATAGTATTTACTATTGTGAGACGACATGTTTACAAAAGGAAAGAAGTTAAAAAATATTTTATTTTATTATCAAAATTAGGAGCTTCTTAAAGCGCACATGTGATAAGGATTTCCCGCTTTTTTTACCTTTTGAAGTGAAGAGCGTAGTTTTGGAAAGGCTAAATTGCGGATTTCAATCCGGACTTTTCAAATATGAAATTTTGACTACGTTTGGGAATTTTTACACCTGAAATTGGGAAAAATATAGGGGTTTTGCTATTGGGAATGGGTCCGAATACCGGACTCAGTGGAATGCTAGAAAAATCCATGTCTTTGTGGGTCGTAAATAAATTTAATTATGTAAATAAATTGGAATGTGTAAACACAGGCACTTGTTTCTATCCATTGGAAGACCCACTATCAACGTATATTTACTAGAAGGTACCCAACTACTTTTTTCACCTCTCCGCTTAAAATTCTTATTTCTCTTTCAATTCAGTCTCAAATTTTTTGTTCCATACACCATTCAGTGTTCTCCCCAGAAATTTTGGATAGCATCACATTTTGCGTAAAAAAAAATAACTGTATTTTTTTTTAATGTCATTTGTCGCGTCGCGTTGATGCTCTATTTCCTTTATATGTTTTAGTTTATATTGTTCAATTCATAACTGAGAATACAATTAAACTATAACCACAAAAACAGTTGTTTCAGTTTATGTTTTCTTCATTCATTTATAGTTTCAGAATTATTTTTTTCCTCTTGTGCCAAATAAAAATAAATATGTGGTTTCAATTACCCAACAATAAGTCAAATGAATGAATGGTTCATTATAGTGCAACCTGTATATATACAAAACTAAATATCTAGTACACAAAATTAACCATTTTTTATATTATATATAGTGAAGATAATGTAGCAAAAGTAGCAAAAAAAAAATCAATTTAAAATATTTTTTTATCATGTTTATGAAATTCATTGTTTCATGGCACTCAATGAATTAGTCCCAGTTGTTTCTTATCTTTACATCAAAATGATACGTATTTTTAACAAAGTTATCTAACAAATAGTCTGTTAATGCGTAATTTTCTCAATTGGTATATTTTTTCCGTCTACTGTCCATCTGTTGTCATTATCGTGAAAATGCGGATTTTTGTCATATCTGGTCCGGTTCCGATCCGTAGTTTACACAAAAATGTGAAATGGCGCGACCGTAATGGCGGCCGTAGAAAAATTTACGAAAATGAGTCCGAGAATAAACATTGTTTGACAAGAGATTGTGAATGAATAAGATGCTTTTAATGCATTATATGGATTAAACATAAACTTAAGCCAATTATGATCCCTTTTTAAAGAAGTATAAAACTTATTTTAGCTCAAAACCAAAATTCTCGTTCTCGTATTACCGGAAGAGATTGGAGAGTTGCACAAATAAACGACTTTAAAAAAAAAAAAATCGTTTCAATCTTTGAAATTTCGTTATACAAAACGTAGATTTCGAATTGTTTTGTGATTGCATTTTTCCATGTCGAAATTGGTGATTGCAGACACGTGGTATTAGTCATGTCACAAGTGTCAGCTTTGGTTATTCGCATCCAAACAGTTATAACCCTGAGGGCAATTAACACCTGGCTATTTAATCTCTTAATTGCTTTTAGTGTCCGATTTAAAGGGATTACAATTAAAGGTGATATAATTTTTATGATCATAATCGATAATAGATGAAAGTTCTAAAATGAGGACAAGTAAAATAGCATCTTCAAAATAATTATAGCGTCGCGGGAATTATTATAGCATCACGGTGAAAAAATATAGCGTCGCGGTACCGCGACGTTAAAACGGCCTGGGGAGAACACTGACACCATTCGATTCATGAAAAGTTTATCTTTCAGATGATATGCATTGTATTTACCCTTAGAGTACCCCTTACCCCCAATACACAAGATTTGTCAATGAATTTTCATGTGGTCGTTTTTAGTCCTCCTACAAAATACAACTACTTCCGTTTTAGATAATTTGCATAAAACAGTGAAGGATAAGTCTAAAGAGTCACAAATGATTAATGTAAAATCTAGAGAGTGAATGACCCTATGAACTATGAACCGACCAATCACAAGCGGTTTTGAATTTTTCTGCTTTAAACCGGTTGTTGTTGTATTTTGTAGGAGGACTAAAATGATAACATGAAAATTTATTGACAAATCTTGTGGACTGGGGGTAAGGGGTACTCTAAGGGTTAATACAATGCATATCATCTGAAAGATAAACTTTTCATGAATCGAATGGTGTATGGAACAAAAAATTTGAGACTGAATTGACAGAGAAATAAGGGTTTTAAGCGGAGAGGTGAAAAAGTAGTTGGGTACCTTCTCGTAAATATACGTTGATAGTGGGTCTTCCAATGGATAGAAACAAGTGCCTGTGTGTGTAAAGCCCTGTTTATATGTTCGTCCTGAGTTCTTTCGCCCGTATAACATGCTAGATTTTGAACTTGTGTTGTTATCATCTAGTTAATTAAATCGTGAATATGGCATGTGAATTTTCATCTGCAAACAGGTTCTTGCACAGCTTAAGAATAAAAGCATGGCTGAGTGACAAAATTCAATGATGCAGTACTACCATAAAGATAATACACAGTATTTTTATTCACTAATTTATTGACATAATACTTGTTGTAACATTTTTTATTTTTTGTATTCAATTAAATCGTTTAAAGGACAACATACTATTCTTTTTTTTCACAAAGACCAACAAACAGGTTGGGACTCTCCCCCCCCCCCCCCCATGTTATGAGTGGTGTCCCTCAAATGAGGGACCTAAAACAAGAGGTCATTTAACTTTTGAAAAAAAAGAAAGAAAATTTTTAACTCAAAAGTGGGAATATTCATTATATTTGGAACAATGTTTCTAAATGAGGGATCAAACTAATAAAGAAGATATAAGTTTAGAAACATCACAAAATTCTTTTGACATGAATACTTGATAGATGCATAGTTCTTGGGGGAAATTTTCATCAAATAATATAAATATAAAGGTGCTAATTTTTTACAGAGGGTTGTATTGTTTTTCCAATGAGGGTTACCCCTCATTTGGAGTGTTGTTCCTAATCTGTCAAAGGTCCATCTTTGTGCATAATTCAAAATTGGAAATTTCAACAAGCATCTAATATTCATGCACAAGAAAATAAACCCTGGTCTGCTAACTAAATGTTCATATTTTCTACCGATTTAATAACTAGAATCATGCAAACAGGGCATGGGCATGGGCATTATGTTTTATGGTCTGTCCATCCGTCCTGCTTCAGGTTAAAGTTTTTGATGAAATCGAAATCCAATCAACTTGAAACTTAGTACATATGTGTTTCTTATGATATGATCTTTCTAATTTTACTGCCAAATTAAAGACTTACCTAACTTTCACAGTCCACTGAACATAGAAAATGATTGTAAGGATGTGAAATCCATGTACTTATGACACATTCTTGTTTGAAAAAAAAAATATGTCATAACGATAATGGAAAAAAGCAGGCTGGATTAGTGGGGCTGCTTTTATGGTAATTCAAGTTTCCTTTTATTTACCTTCTTCCACCTTAGAGCTATCAGTTCTTTGATTCTTCAATTTCATGTGCCATTCTGATTTATTATAATTCAAACTTTCGGTTTAAACATACACTAAGTTTCCTACTTTTTTTTTTGTGTGATTTAGACTTATTTTCACAATTGTGAAGTGTACATGTGTACTTAAATCATTTACAAGTCATTTACAAGCAGTTACAGCTTGTTTGATGATGGAAAACAGGTTTTTCCAACTAAATACCTCAAACAACCACACATGTTTTGAAAGTACTGGAGTTACAAACATTTTTTTACCTGACATAAAGTCCCTTAATTCTGATAATGAATAAATTTCCACAGATATCAGAATAGACAACTTTCGAGTTCGATGCATTTCCGTCAAAAACTCTGGTTTTAGTGAACATCATTCGTGCATTTAGGGGCATTGTCACTTCAATTCCTATGTTGAGCGAGTGGTTGGAAAATAACATGTATAATACTATATTGCATGTTTTATTCGGCAAACTTAATTCTCATTTGACAATCAGTACTGCTGTCATTAGGGAATTGTGATTAAGTACTTACAAAACAAACATTATTGTTGATAGTGCAGTGATACATGCGACCCCCTCTATCTGGTAAATGACGTCACTAAGGCGTGTCTAATTGACGAGTTTTATCCAGTGACAGATGAACTCGAAAGTGGTCTATTGTCACAAGTTGAAATGAGCTTTCAAAAGGTTTATCAAAATTTCATTGTATGCATAAAAAAACATGCCACTAGCAATAAACAAAATATAAATCAAAATTAAATTAAGTATTTTTAACTTTCCCAGTTTTCCTCCTGATATTACTACATGTATTTATAGGGATCCTTTTAAATTTAAAAAAAATGTTCGAGTTTATATATTCACGAAGATTTATAATTGCGATAGTTTTTGACTTGCGAAAGTACTGAAAATAAATCATTTGCGAAAATTAGTTAGTTTACAGTATTCAAAAGTACTTTGTTAATTATTTAACATAGAACTGTTCGTTATTTATACACACTTTGAATTGAATTGATGTCTTATTTCAGTACAAGAATTGTGTGTACAGTACAATCTGGGTGCAGAAAAGATAGTTACAGAATGGGTAGCATTTGCCAGCACACACAAAGGTGTACAAATGACATTAGATTCTCTGGACCAATTAGACAGAGAAGTGAGTGTATTTTTATACATAGAAATTGTAAATTGTAAAAAGAACACCACAAATGTTCACTAAAAAATGCTTAAAAATAAGATAGTTCATGCATTGTATATATGTGATAAGGATATCCAATATCTGTTCTAGATTTATTAGTCCCCTACCAATGAAGTTGAAGGGGACTTTATGTTTGCATTTTGTCTGTCTGTCCATCAGTCAGTCCGGCAAATCATTTTTTCAGACTTTTTTTCTTCATGCTTGAAGATATTGATATGATATTTGGTGTATTGATTTATCATGACAAGTCACAGGTCAAGTTCGATTTTCATGACTTTAGCTTTTCTCCTTGTTCAGTTAAAGCCTTTTCCCTAGAATAAATTTTTTGATGAAATACTTACTAATTACTAGATTTCTGTTTAAAGGGAATTAACTCATTTTATAACTTTTCCTAGAATTAAGTTTTTGATGAAATACTTTTTAATTATTAGATTTCTGTTCAAAGGGAAATAACTCAAATTTTTGGAAAGACATTGTTTTAAGATTAATGAAATATTGGATTTTTTTCCTTTTCTTTAGTAAATTGTTTGAAGAATTTGGTGCTAGGTTAGTTTGTTATTTTATGTAGTTTACACCATGACAAGTTATAGATCAAGTTAGAATTTTGTTCCATTACAATGAATTTTAACCGGTAGTGGACTATGTATTGCAATGCAATACTCACAGAATGCTTGTTTCACTAAAAATTCAATTAAGTTCACCAATGACAATTTTTTTCTAATTTTTGAAAGAAAATTGTCATTGGTGAACTTAATCGAATTTTTTTTCAGTAGAATTTAAAGTTTTCAACATATATTTTTGTGGGGACTAAAAGTTTTTGAAAACTTGATCATTGTTTCAAAGAGAAATTTTCTTGTGAATCTAAAATTGTAGACAGTAGAACAGATTTACTGCAAATAACTTGTGTTAAATATATTTATTAACCAAATAAGTACATTATTGCCAAAAATGACTTTTTATTATAAACCCTAACATGGCTTGATACAGACAAACTGGGCATTAATACAGGGCCATTACAGAAAAATGGCCATTACAGAAAAAAACACCGCCATTACAGAAAAACAGTGTTAATATCAAATATAATAAATTTAACATGGCCACCGATTTCCAAAAATAGGGATCACTGTTCATCCTGTTTTTCAACAAATAACTTCTGTCAACTTAATATCTTGGATATTTGCCATATTAAAAGCTTTATGATGGTGAAGAACAAATTATTTTTTTCAAACTAAATTGTCATTAAAAGAGTAGAGAGTACATCAAGTTGGCAGCAACACATACACTTTTGTTCAGTTGGTTAATAAATGTATGAAGAAATGGGTATTTTTATAATGGCCCTGTTATATGTCCTCGGTCAGTAAAAATGTCCTCCGATGTCTGTAATGGCCATCGGCGTTGCCTCGAGCTATTACAGACATCCTCAACCATTATTACAGACCTTGGACATATAACAGGGCCATTATAAAAAACACCCATTCATTAATACTATAATATTGAACTCTTTTTATTTGTTTCAGAGACTTACCAAGAAAGGATCAAAGACACCTAAGACTCCAGCTAGAACAAATACAATTAAACAAGAATACTATGATATTAACACTATACAAGGAGGGTATCCTTATTATAAATGACAGCAGACACACTTAATGCGACACTTTAACTTTAGTATAAGGCTATAAGCATTTAGGGCATATTTTGTTTTAACAGCTTTCTGCTGACTTTGCTGAAAATTTAAACAACACCGAGTTGGATGTACTTGCAAGTATTGATTTAGATATATACTTTAAGAAGTGAGAAAAGTACAAAAGAATCAGCAGTAAAACATTAAATCCTAAAACCTAGATGTGCATATGATTGTATTGTTCCTGATCAATGTGTACTATTTAGAAAAAATGAAAAGTGATTGGGGAGGAAGTCCTTTTCAATCAACATAAAAAAAATAGACACATTTATACTATGGTATCCAGCTGAATTTGCTCTGAATAAAGAATTTGTAATTTATACCCACTATGTCCAAGCAAATTCATATCCTACAAATAATTATAAACTATATATTATTTTTAAATGTTTATGTATACTGATATTGTATTATGCATATGACCTTGACAAAAGATCAGAATGGACGAAAATGAAGCAGAGAACCTTTACAATGCATATTCTACAACTCCATCATCAAAGGTAATTGAAATTTGTAAAAATATATGATATTGAATTATGGTTAAAATGAAAGCTATATAAAATTAAATATAATCTAACTAATTTAGTAAAATCTTATTTTATGCTTAGCTTTAAAAAGACAGTTTTAAGAGCTATTACAAATGGAGATGTACTTAAGTTAGAAGTTAGTATACGTTCTTTAAAAGACAAAACAACTTGAGGTTAAATTTTTACTAAGAAAGCCTCAGAAAGTAGAAGTATGAACTCTATAAACTGCATACCCTTTGCTACATCGTTAGGATTATTAGTGTATTTTCTGTCAACAAAATAGTTCTTAATTCACTAGAAGATATTCACTCCCAAAGGAATAATAACTGGTGATTGTTTTTGGTCAATGTATCTACATGTTCAAATGATGCAGGTAAATAAACCACTAACTTCATGCACAAACATTGACAGAGTTGTACAATAAGTAGTCATCACTTACAAAGTTTTGTTATTTGATTTATATAAAACTGTTATTGAAAAATAATAGTGAGGTCTGACATTTCTGGTTAGATTTTAATCAACTTTGTTCCAAGAGAAGCATAATTGTCATTGGTTTATTTTGTTGTTTTTGTTTTGTTCCCATTTTCTGATTGTATTAACACACAAGTATTATTTTGCTACCTGATTTTTGTCGAGCCTTCGACTTTAGTCGAAAAAGCGAGACATAGCGATCCTACATTCCGTCGTCGTCGGCGGCGTCCACAAATATTCACTCTGTGGTTAAAGTTTTTGAAATTTTAATAACTTTCTTAAACTATCCTTGAATTGTATGAAACTTTGACAGAAGCTTGTTTATGATCAGGAGATAGTATCCAGAAGTAAATTTTGTAAAAATAAAATTCCATTTTTTTCAGCATTTTACTTATAAATGGACTTAGTTTTTTCTGCCAGGAAACATTACATTCACTCTGTGGTTAGTTTTTAAAATTTTAATAACTTTCTTAAACTATCCTGGAAATGTACAAAACTTGGCCAGAAGCTTGTTTATGATCAGGAGATAGTATCCAGAAGTAAATTTTGTAAAAATAAAATTCCATTTTTTCCATATTTTACTTATAAATGGACTTAGTTTTTCTGCCAGGAAACATTACATTCACTCTGTGGTTAAAGTTTGTAAAATTTTAATAACTTTCTTAAACTATCCTGGAATTGTAAGAAACTTGGCCAGAAGCTTGTTTATGATCAGAAGATAGTATCCAGATGTAAATTTTGTAAAAATAAAATTCCATTTTTCCCGTATTTTACTTATAAATGGACTTAGTTTTTCTTCCAGTTAACATTACATACAGTCTGCAGTTAAAGTATTTCAAACATTTTTAAGATTCTTAAACTAGCCTGGATTTTTACCAAACTTGGACAGAAGCTTCTGACAATCAAAAGATAGTATTGAGAGGAATAATTTTATTGATTTTTTTCATCATTTTTGATGAGTGTGTGATTAACAGCAAAAGTAGGCGAGACACTGGGTTCCGCGGAACCCTTACAAATTTTTTTAATTACAGATCATGATCTGATTTTAAACAAAAAGATTTTTTTTTTTTAAATATTTTCCTGATAGCAAATAATAACTCTATATTTATTTATTTTATGTTTTGATGGAAAACGTAGATTTTGTATTTTTTGCAGAAAGGCACTAACCAACAAAAAAGACAGTTGACTCCAGACAATCCTCCTCTGAAAAGATTTACAAATATTTCCAGAAGTCCCATGGTACCATTTTCTCCTGCCAGTTTTTCTCCAGCTGGGTAATTTATGTTTAATATGTACAAAAACACATACAAGAGGTCTTTTCTGGAATCATATAATTAAGGTTCAAAGTGATAATAAGCTACATGTCTACATACTGTTCAATTCTGAACACAACATTTTTCTATAAATAGGAATTTATGTGAGGTATCATGTATTTAATCCAAAGCATGTACTTAATACCAAAAAAAAAAAGATGTGGTATGATTGCCAATGAGACAACTCTCCACAAGAGACCATTAACAACTATAGGTCATTGTATGACCTTCAACAATGAGCAAAGCCCATACCTCATAGTCAGCTATATAGGGCCCCGAAATGACAATGTAAAAAAATTCAAACTAGAAAACTAACGGCCTAATTTATGAACAAAAAAAAATGAAAGAAAAACAAATATGTAACAGTTACAAAAATAACAAAAAAACTGAACTCCAAGGAAAATTAAAACAGAAAGTTCCTAAACAAATGACAAGATCAAAAGCTCAAACACATCACAGGAACGGATAACAACTTTCATATTCCTGACTTGGTAAAGGCATTTAGTAAGATAGTGGGACAAAAGGTAGAAATATTTTAACATTATAATACTTTAATCAATAAATGAAAGAAAAAAAACTTTTGAATTACTTTGTGTACTTGTCTTTCGCTGTCTATCTTAGTCTGACACTATCAAGGAAAAATTTGTCTAGGACTTATGCTTGGAACCCATTTCAACTAACATGGCAGATGAGTTTGACAGTTTTTTTGCTGAAGGTCATGGCTTTCTCTGGGAAGTGTGGATTCTCTCACCAGTAGAAACTTACTGCCATGGAAAAGCAGTTAGTGATGAAAGTGAGGTTGAACATTAATCAATCTTTGTGTCTATTTTAGTGCAACCCCATCAAGAAAGTTTAGTTCTAGGACCAATGCTGGGCAAGTGGTTGCCCATTTCGGTGTAACTGACAACACAAAATGGCAAGGTCATGGACAGACAAGTTCTATACAGTTGTATGACGAGGAATACAAGTTGACTACAAGTTTCAAGTACATGTTCCAGAAATTGGTAGATAAAGCACATGGTATGCACTATTTTTAATTGATTTGTAGAAATTTACTGTTCAGTTTTAGGAAATGATGAGGAAAAAAATAGATAATTAAAATTGAAACAATTACTATCATGTCTTTGTTAAAGCATTTTTAAAGGTCATTATGATGCTTATCTAAATGTCTTTCCTGCAATTAAGATTACCATTCTTAATGTTGTTAGAAAATATATTTGTATTCCTGTTTGGTTCTGCGATCTGTTAATACTGGTCAAGTAACCAATACTATCAAATGTACAGATTTTGTCTTTATAATTCTTCAACAGAAAATGTTTGGAAAATATTCTCAAATGAACAAAAGATATTAGTATTCTGATTTTGATTTAGCTCCAAAGAAAAATTACTGATTTATTTACATGTACATCAAGTCTGTCCCTACATGAAAATAATCATGCTTATCATTTCATATTGTTTTCAAAATTCAGAGAGAAAAGAATGTATATTTTTTTTTAGGTTTTTACTGTCAATAATAGAGTACTGGCTCTTTATGAAAAGATTAAAATTTATAAGCAGATATACAATATTTACGCTTTATTCCTACTGATTTATGTCATTTCCAACCACAATAATAGATACATATAATTGGAAAACTCACCATCAATGGTCAGTACTGTAAGAAAACCAATTGACAGGAAAATTATTTTACATTTTAAAATTTTTTTTCAGTTTTGAATGATACTATAGATTACATGGCAGAGAAACTGCAAAGTCATTATCAAATTGAAGAGCTGTCCCATGTGGCTGTGCCTATGCAGGTATGAATGTTGATTTCTAGAAGATTCCATGTGCTTTCTTTATTGTGTATTGTGATAAGTCTCATAAGAACTGATGTTTTTTAATAAATAAATAGATAAGCATAAGATTTTTTGTTCGTTGATTGAATTGTATAATGCAGTTACAACAAGAATTTATCTAAACCTATTACCATTCTCATAAAATTCTGTAAATTCAAAAGGATAAGTAGCAAATCATTACCAAATAAGAGGCAAAAGTAACTCAATTATACAGAATAATGAACTCATGAAGCAGCAATATGCAACAAAGGTTTAGATAACTATGCTATAATTTAGTGTTATAACTATATGACTGGAGTTAACAATTTTGAACATATAAATGTATATTTGTAGGAACCAGTAACTGTAGCAGGAAGAATATGTTGTGATGCTAATGGCAAGATGAATGCCAAATCTGTGCTTTTGGAAGGTTCTCGAGATACTTCTATGGGAAAGTATATACCAGTAGATCTGGCAGAACTCAAACAATTCTCTTTATTTCCTGGACAGGTAATTTACCCAAAAAAAATCCATTGAATGAAAATAAATAATAAAGCTTAATAAGCTTGTGCCTAAAAATTCTGAACATTATCCCTTTACTAAAACTGTCATGAACATTATTTAAACACATTTAAAGTGTTGTTGTTATAAGACTCTCTACTCTTAATTTAGTTCAAAATCAAATTTCTTGTACTTTTCAAACTATGTATTACACCATTTTGTTATGTTGCTTTGTTTATAACTTGGTCAATTTGTTTGTTGGCTTGACACATTATTATTTGAATGTACATTAACATCTTAGTAGGAATGAGATAGTCAAGATTCATTGATGAATTACAACACTATGTAAATCTAATTTTGTCATTTTATCACAAAGTGTTGGCCTGTTGATTGAATCTGTCTTTCAGAAATATTTTATAGCAAAATCTATTGCTTGAACATTTTACAGTGCCTGTAACTGTTACTAGTACAATTCAATGCAACATTAACAACTTGTAATAATTGACTCATATACTTTATTAATCATGTGTTATTTCTACACAAAATCATCTTGTTTCTTTCCTATTGTCTACTCTCTGATATGAAAGTGAATTTCTTAGTGTTATTTTGGTTGTATGATATTTAAAAAGTTTTTTTTTCTTTATTGTATGCATGTTTGATATGTAATTCTTTTTGTTGGAAAATGTATGAATGGAAGAAAAAAAAAACTGATACAATGTATACAAATTTCTCTATATATGTATTGATGTTTACAGTTGGTGGCTATGGATGGCATCAATAATACAGGGCAGAAGTTGGTTGTCAATAAGTTATATGAGGTAAATAATAATTCATTTTTAGCTCACCTGGTCCAGAGGACCTCATCACTTGTCACCGTCTGTTTTGGTCTGTTTTTCTTGAATTATAAGCAATAGGTCAACTATATTTGTTGTATGGAGAATTGTTAGCTGTACATGCCTGCCTTGCATGGTTCATCTGACCTTGACCTCATTTTCATGGTTCATTGGTCATTGTTTAGTTTTCTTGGTTAATGTAAGGTTAATGTGACAGTTGTAATAAAGCTTTATATTTATAATATCAATGATTAGTAAAGAAGGCGAGACATTTCAGCGTGTGCACTCTTGTTAACAATTTTCATTAATTTGGTAAATTTTTGTAAATTTTTACAAAATATTTTCCGCTGTATCTAAAAAGCCAAGTTTATTATAGATAGTAGCAAGAATGTTCAGTAAAGTAAGATCTACAATCACATCACCATCACCAAAACACAATTTTGTCATGAATCCATCTGTGTCCTTTGTTTAATATACATATAGACCAAGGTGAGCGACACAGGCTCTTTAGAGCTCTAGTTTAAAATATTGACTATTTATATATATACATATATATTGCATAGATATAATAAGATTTGGTATGAGTGCCAATGAGACAACTCTCCATCAAAGTCACAATTTGTAAAAGAAAACCATTATAGTATTGCCATATGGATTTGTCAACTAATTTCATACATTCGATTTTTCCACAAGTAAATCAATTTTTGCTGTATGAAAAGTTGGCTTTTACAAAAACAAGTTTTTAAATCTTGGTATCCTCAATATTGATACTGAATACTTTGAAAATTTGAATTGATTTCAATCACTAACAACTAAAATGATAATTTATAAAAGAAAAACCAACTTTGTTTTCTGTTTAGGGTGTTGCACAAAGTCTTCCGGAAATCAATGTCAAAACTGAACCAGGTACGTTTTTTTCTTCTTCAATGGAACAACTGGAAGTGATTGTAAGTCGTACCAATTCAGTTTTCAGGAGAGAAATTTTTTAATTATTTGTTGCCTTCAAGCATATTTCATTGAATTTTAGTACCGTCTGGATTGATTTTTGTAGAGCCTGCAACTTTTGTTGCAGAAAGCTCGACATAGGGTTAGTAATCAGGCAGCGGCATAAGCTAACTTCTTAAAAGCTTTACATTTTAGAAGGTGAAAGACCTGGATGCTTCATACTTTGTATATAGATGCCTCATGTTACAAACTTTCAGTCAGTCACATGTCCAATCATGTCCTTGACCTCATTTTCATGGTTCAGTGACTACTTGAAAAAAAAATTTAAGATTATTTGTAATGTTAAATTCTCTCTTATTATAAGTAGAAGGATAACTATATTTGGTATGTGCGTACCTTGCAAGGTCCTCGTGCCCGTCAGACAGTTTTTACTTGACCTTGACGACCTCATTTCATGGATCAATGAACAAGGTTAAGTTTTGGTGGTCAAGTCCATATCTCAGATACTATAAGCAGTAGGTCTAGTATATTCGGTGTATGGAAGGACTGTAAGTTGTACATGTCCAACTGGCAGTTGTCATCTGACCTTGACCTCATTTTCATGGTTCAGTGGTCAAAGTTAAGTTTTTGAGTTTTGATCTTTTTTGGAAAGTTTGCTATAGCTTGCTATAGCAATAAACTTTCTTAAGACATCAGCCTCTAACCGGAAGTGACAGGTTATCTTACTTTAGGAAGTGTGTCCAACTTCTAGATAATGTAGTACTAGTGTTTGAAAACTAATTAAAGAAAGATGCTTTTGAAATCTTGAGCTTTCCTATTTTGATAGCATACAGCTTGAATTAAAACATCAAATAATTCAACTTCATTTTGAAAACGGCGAACAAACAATACTACGCGGATCTGTGCTTTGCGGAAAGTAAAATCAATACACACAAGACAGCTCTACGTTAAGCTTTTATCGGTATTCTCCAGACATGTGTCAGATCCATATATGTGTGCCTCCAGACGGGAGTACTATAATCCCGGTTTCAAAGGTTTCCTACCTTCCTCCGGTTGAAGAGAAATTTAATACCGCGTTTAAAATATTTCATGAATGAACATTTTTTGATGCTGACTATGATTTTTACAAATGTTTATTCAATACGTAAAAGCCGGAGAGTATCGAAAGTATAATGGTATCTTATCTAATCTCTCCCCACAACAAACTCGGACTATAATAAACTCGGCCTTTTACATATTCAGCATTAGAAAATCGGATTATAACAAATTTCGTAATTATGCTACTTGCTATTAAGACTCATAAACAAAGTTTTTGCTCAGTTCTTATTAATTTTCTTCTTGGGGTCTTTAGGTGTATTTTGAGTGGCCAACAGAAGGGAGTAAATTACTATAGAATCCTATTGGATTTTTTTTTCAATTTTCAAATGACTATAACTTGAAAACAGTAAGTGACGGACACACATGGTTTTCAGTAATGATCACAGGACCATAAAATAAATCAAATTAAATTTAGGTTGAGTTCATGGGGTCACCCAACCCAACCCCTCATGTTTGAGAACTTAAAATAGTCAAGATCCCCACCCCTAAACTATATATATTCTTATATGGTACAATAAAACAAATCAAATGAAATAAAAGGCGAGTCCCCTGGGGTCACCCCCACCCCCTTGTTGTTTGAGAACTTGGAAACGGTTGAGATCCCCACCCATAAACCATATATATTTTTGTATGTGACAATAAAGTAAATCAAATGAAATACATGTATAGAAGAAGTCCACAGGGGTGACCCCATCCCCCTTCTTTTTGAAACTTATAAACGATCGAAATCCCCACTCCTAAACCATATATATTATTTTATGGGGCAACAAAACAAATCAAATGAAATATAGTGGGAGTCCCTCTGGATCATCCCCACCCCGTCATGTTTGAGAACTTTTAAACGGTTGAGATCCCCACCCCTTAACCATATATAGAACTGTATTGGACAATAAAACGAATAAAATGATATATAAGGAGAGTCCCTCTGTGTCACCAACCCCATCCTGTTTTGAGAACTTGTAAACAGTCAAGATCCACCCCCTTCTTTTCGAAAACTGAAAACTGTCGAAATCCCTACACTGAAACCACATATATGCTTGTACAGAATAATAAAACAAATCAGATGAAATAAAAGGCTTGTCCCTTAGGGTCACTCTTACCCCTACCTCCTGCCTGTTTGAGAACTTGTTAACTGTCTAGATCCACACCCCTAAATCATGAATATTACTGTACATGATTTCAAGAAGATTTGAATGACATATATACAGGTGTAATACCTAGATGTCACTTGTGCATATCACTTTACTAGACCAGAACAATTCGTATGGAGGCAGGAGACTGTGGGAATGACTAATTTTGAGAGCTTTGTTTGGGAGACTTCGTAGCAGCATCCTATTACAATTATTTCTTGATGAAGTTTTTTTTTTTTGAAAAGTAACCATGCAATCTACACATCTATTTGAAAAATTACAATCTACCGTTGCAAACATTCCACAGGTGCTATCCAGCACTTTGATTTCTAATACTATATGCAATAGATCAACCATATTTGGTGTATGGAAATATTTTATAATCTATATGTCAGTCGCAAAGGTTTTATTTGACCTTGACCTCATTTTCACGGTTCATTACTAAGTGTTAAGTATTTGTGTCTTGGTCTTTTTTTCTTAATTTATAAGCAATAGGTCAACTATATTTGTTGTATGGAAGAATTGTTAGCTGTACATGTCTGCCTGGCATTGTTCATCTGACCTTGACTATCAACATAATATCAATGATTAGTAAAGAAGGCGAGACATTTCAGCGTGTGCACTCTTGTGAAAGAATGACTCTAATTTTAGTTTGCCTCAACCAGATGTTATGAAAATTAGACACAATGGTTATTACCACAAAACTCAGACTAAGTTTGAAATTGGGTGGCGTCACTTGCACTGTTCAGGAGTGATGCCCCTTTATATATATGGAAAAATTGCTGAATTTTTCGTTCTTAAACTTCAATTTGCCTCAATCGAATCTTATGAAACTTATACACATTGCTCATTACCACAAAACTCAGATTAAGTTTGAATTTGGGTGGCATCACTTCTACAGTTCTCTTTATGTCCCTTTATAATGTTCTCCATTAATTTATAAGTTTATCAATGACTAAAGTATCTATGTAATTACTAAAATTGTGTAGCTGTTTTGTTATATATAATCAAGAAATATTTACTAGAAAGATGGATCTGATTATTTGTCTCTTTTTTAGGATCAGACAAACTCAGTGTACTGATTGCAGCAGGTCCATTCTCCACATCAGACAATTTATCATACGAACCATTAAATGAACTTACCAAGAACATATCTAAAGATAAACCAGATGTCTGTATTCTGGTAAGAACTTCTCAATATCAAACACATTCTGAGCCATTATCTTACTGAAAACATGTAAAGATATTCACTAGTTTCCTTGGATATTATTTTAGGACTTTTCAAAGCTTTATATAAATGAATTCTCTTACCAAGTTCTTAAAAAGGGATACAAACACATGATGTTTTAGTCACATTAGGTATGATATATTACAAATTGTGCATGAGCCTTTTGATCAATAACAATTGACTTAATTAAAATGGTTGCTTTAAAACTTGTGTGCTTCCAATTAGAAAATGTTTTAGTGTATAAATTAGAAGACATATTTTTATATTGCTGAGAAGATTCGGTGTGATTGTCAATGAAACTAAAAAAACATAAATTACTGAAATTTCCAGTCAACAATAATAAAATCTTATATTTGATACTGATTTAATAAATTTCAGCTGGGTCCATTTGTTGACATGAAGAATGAAGTTATAGAAGTAAGTCATGTTCCTTACAAGTAACATTTGACAGAAATAAGGGTAGTAGAGAAGGTTAACATGTAACAGAAGCAAGGGTTCAAATACCTCTGATAGAAGAACAAAAATTTGCAACATTGTTTAATATGCTGAATTTGAGGCAAATTATATAAATTTTACTTTTACCTCTGTTAGTCAACTGTTATATACTAATTCTGACATCAATTTCCATGTGCACAAAACTGGAATATTATGCACTCTTTGCGCAGCTGCTTATTTTGTAGTAATGAAGGCAATTTGATATCAACCTAATTGCCTTAGAGAAAAGTTTTTGAACACTAAACTTAAGTCTGTTAGAATAATATATCAAATTTTGATAATTATGAACACTGTTAATAAAAGTTTATATATTTATTTCTTTAAACATTTTCATTTTTCATGATACAATTATTTTCAGAAAGGAAATTGTAAAATGAGTTACGACACGATTTTTAATGAGCAGTTAAAATTCATCGGAACTATAACAAAAAGGTAAGATAATGGTTAAAATTTGTATCATTTTGTTACTTCATGAGTAAATGATAAAATGGAAAATCAGAATATTGAAAATGCATATAATTAAATACAACTAAAAGAACTTCAATAAAACAAATGATTTTGTTAAATGACCATCACTAATATAACAGCACATGTAAACACAACTAAGGTGTGTACCATATAAACACCCATTCCAACCAGAATGATAACAGGTGCTTTTAAAGGACATTTATAATGTGCTGTATAGCCTACATTCACTCAACACTCAACAAAATTAATTTGCATTAAGTGGAATATGTTGAAAGAGCAAAACACTTTAGCCAGATTTGTCTCTTTAAAGTGCAAAACATGAAATGATTTTTAAATGATAAATGGACTGTCCTTTAATTTTGTATTGAGACTATAAAGATTTAATATTAACATGCTATTAAGTGTTGTATGCTTTTCAGTGTTGGTTGCCAAGTAATAGTTGTGCCATCCTATAGAGATGTACATCATGATTATGTGTATCCTCAGCCTCCATTTGATGTCAAGATGCCAGATTTTAAGGTAAATTAAATCAACAGAGAAAAAAGGATGTGGTATGATTGAGACAAATCTTCAGAAGAGACCAAATGATATAGAAATAACGACTTGAGGTCTTCAACAATGATCAAAGCCCATACCGCATAGTCAGCTATAGAAGACCGTAAAATTAAGAAATAATTCATGGGGGCTTGAATATATCTTGATTTTCCATGGGTTGTCCTTTATTCCGATATTTTACCCCTCGCTATTGCTCAGGGTAAAATATTTGTCATAAAGGGCCAACCTGTGGTAAAATAACGATATATTCAAGCCCCCATGAATTATTTTGATTCTAATAGGACAAATACAGCAATTCTTTTTCATCGAAGCCCTCTAGGTGGAGGCAAATATTTGCCGTTCCCATAAATAAACGCACTATTAAATTGGCGCAAAAGAACGGAACAAACTGAATTAGTGACATGCTTAAACTATTTTAACAATAATGTATTTAGATAGTTTTGTATGAATTTAAATGATAATTTACATATATGTATAAAAAAAATTGGCTTATACCGATTTTAGCATCGTTTGTTTACGTTTCCTTATGATGATTTTCGGTTTCACAAGCGTGTATTTTCCCGTAAAATGCTTATATTCTAACGTCATCCTTCTATGACGTCGGGTACCTCATTCATAAAAAAGCATATGACGTGGGATTACGATCGGAACAGCCCTGGCAATATATTCATATTTTACCACGGGTGTGTACTCAAAGTGTTTGAAGGACGTCATGTTAGAATGACAAATATAAAACAATTCAAAAGAGGAAACTAACGACCTAATATATGTAAAAAATAATGAAATGAAAAACAAATATGTAACTTCAGCAACAAACAACAACCAAGTTGAGTAATGCTTCCATCAGAGAATTTTTTTTTTTTTTTAATAGTATCTATGTAACACATGTCAGAGCAATTTTTACTATTAATCATGACTGACAGCACAAGTAGGATACTTGCATAAATTGTAAATCATATTTCTGAAGAAGATTAATTAGGCATTTATCAACAATAATTCTCATTTTATGAATTCCTCCATGACTTTTACAACATGACCTATCTGTTATGTAAGATATAGCAAAGATTACCCATTTTGAGCTGGTACTCCACAAGCCTGTCTTGTCTAAACCTGATCAAATAAAAGCAAGATAACTTGACATCATCTAGCTCATAACCTTTAGAGTTTTTCTATCTTTTCAGCACATGCACATGATGTCTGACCCCTGTACAGTATCCATCAACAATATTGTATTTGGTATAACATCAACAGATATATTGATGCATCTTGGAGCTGAGGAAATATCTTGGTAAAGTAAAAAAACCAGCAGAAAGTCTTTATATTGTAACTTTTGTAAACTTTTTATTATGCTCCACCTACGATAGTAGAGGGGCATTATGTTTTCTGGTCTGTGCGTCCGTCCGTCTGTCCCGCTTCAGGTTAAAGTTTTTGGTCAAGGTAGTTTTTGATGAAGTTGAAGTCCAATCGACTTCAAACTTAGTATACATGTTCCCTATGATATGATCTTTTTAATTTAATGTCAAATTAGAGGGTTTACCCCAATTTCACGGTCCACTGAACATAGAAAATGATAGTGCGAGTGGGGCATTCGTGTACTGGGGACACATTCTTGTTTGTACATATTTTCAATGGTAGAAAATAAATGACTGGTAACTGGGAATGGTCGTTTAAATTGCAGACATGAAGCACATGTATACCATTATCTATCTCGTATTATACAATTGTTTAAAATTTTCAATTCAATGATCTGTTACGGGTTCTAAATAAAAGAAGTCTCTTTTTTGAAAGAAATGGGTGTCAATTTTAAATGTTATGCTTTTTGCATTATTAAGTCAGAAACAAGAAATTGACCAAACTGTCATCTATATTTTTTAAATTTTTTTTTTTAGGAATCCTCCAACATCTACAGATCGACTTGGAAGACTTGCCCAACATTTAATCACACAACATAGGTAATATACAATGCAGTCAGTTGATATCATATACAATAAATAATTGGCATTCAACAATACTTGCAAGTTGTAGCCTTTTTTCTTTTATAATTGCATACAGCTTACAGTGGTATTCCTTTTAGGGGGATATCAGTCTTAAAAGTTTGGAAAATATCTTCAAACCAAGATGGTTAAGTCAGTACCTATATGATCCAAGAGTTCATGTCTTGGAAATTTGACATGGCTTTGACCTTATTTTGACCAATTGTCAGCTCACATTTCAGCATTGGGTCTGTTCTTCAGCAGCTGTAAATTAAACAGTATACATTCTATTTGTGAGAGGTATATGTACGTCTGAGATGTGCTACACAGCTATGACCTCTATTTCACATTCTCAGATGGCTACATGTAATTCGTTTAGTAATTGAAAGTAATTTTAGAACTACAGCAGATGAGACATCTTTATGTGTAAAGTATCTTTGGTTTTTCTTTTTCCTGACCTATTTTAAAAAACGATATTAATTGACATGTTTATTATTTCAGCTATTACCCATTATATCCTCCCTCAGATGAGGTGAACATTGATTATGAAGCTTTAGATACTTATGGAACACTGCCGGTTACTCCTCATGTACTTATTCTACCATCTGATCTTAAACAGTTTATCAAGGTAAATTTAATTGATACACCTTTGTCCTCCCCAGACGAGGTTAACATTGATTATGAAGATTTAGATACTTTTAGTGAAGGTGAAATCTTCCTCTTTGGACTGTCACTCCCACAATTAGCATACATATTTGTAATGATGCAGCATAGATCCCCATAGATCAATATAAGAAATCACATCTCACCTTCTTAGAAGTGCATGGTTAATCCAAACAAAACGAGACATAAACAATGTATTGGAGTTCTTTAGAAGAATATATAACTCAGTCAGATTAAAGGAACAACATTTTACCTGTAGAGGAAATTTTAAACTCTTAATTTGGCTATTTTTACATTTTCCCCCATACACTTAAATGCACAACAGGTTCACGTTTACTTGGAATGGGCAGATAATTTTGGAATACTTAAAATAAATCTGCATTTTGTAATTATATGGTATGGCAGTATGCTACATAGATTACCATTGAATCAAGTTGGAGATTGTATTCAGAATCTTAACAGTGTATTTCTTTTTCTTTTCAGGAATTACATGGTAGTTTCTGTATAAACCCTGGAAGAGTAGCTAAAGGACAGATAGGTGGTTCATATGCAAGGATGATGATTAATGTGAATGATGTGAAAACTCAGTCCTCAGTTGTGCAACACACTGCTGCTCAAGTGTTACGTGTTTGATAAAACAATATGTGTATGCTTAATATATTATTAAAACATTTGTATTTAGTTCAACCTCCTTAATATTTTAAACTTTGATATAAAAAGTTTTGGTATGAGTGCCAATGAGACATCTCTCGAGTCTCCATCCAAGTCACAATTTGTAAAAAGTATAAAACCATTATAGGTCAAAGTATGGTCTTCATCATGGAACCTTAGTTCACACCAAACAGCAACCTATAAAGGGCCCCAAAAATGACAAGTGTTCAACTATTTTAAACAGGGAAACCAAGTGTAATCTATATTAAAAAAAACGAGAAACAAGACTTGTGAACCACATCAACAACCACTGAACATCAGCTTCCTGACCTAGGACAGGTGCAAACAAATGCATCAGGTTTTAATAGGTGCCGACCTTCACCCTAATCTGTATTTAACATCCTAACAGACATTATATAAAATTTAGAAAAAAAAGATAACATATCATTATTATACAATTGTTATTATAAACAAACTCAAGCTCTATATTAAGTGCAATCACTTTATTTGACAGTAATTAGTTATAACATGTGAGCACTTTTGGAATCTCTTGATACCCTCCTCCTTTTTGCCAAAACTTTGAATTTATAAAATGTTTGAATGAACTTAGAATTTTTCTTTATTTCTCCAATACTACTGAACAGGACTTGAAATTTGGTCAGGAGCTCAACAGTGAGTACCAGTAGTTGAAAAGTGAGCACAGTTTTTGGATCTGTCAGACACTTCCTGATACTTAAAAATTTTAAGTCGGGATATACCGTGTGCATTATTTAAGGAATGACTGTAATATTTTTTCTTTCTATGAAGAAATAACATTAAAAATGTGGTGCACACCGAATAACCCGTGTAGTGGGTTATTATTAAGTGTGCGCCATATTTTTTATGCTGTTTTAAATAAACAGAAAATTATTACAATCATTTCTTATAATTTATTTCTAAATTTGATTTTAAACCGGCATAAATCATGAAAAAACGTTGATGTCACGGTCACATGACAGAGTTATGTCTATGAGATGATCAACAAAACACTGTCAGCAAATCAGAAGGTTACTGTATGTCCTTCAACAACGAGGGAAGTCTATACCGAATAGCCAGCTATGACCCCAAAATGACAAATGTATAACAATTCAAAGATGAAAACCAAGACCTAAATAATAAACTTAACAAATATGTAACACAGCCACAAATTACGACCACTGAATTACAGTGTTACGACTTCAGATTATCTATGCATAACATTGCAGTTACAATTTCATATATTAGTTTAGCTTGATTTAAAAAACCATTACAGATATAAAATCTCCATTTTCAAACATACACAGTAGGGGAAGTGCTAGGAAACATTTTGAAGCCTGCCACATTCTTTACAATGTATGTGTCCGTCACATTCCAAGGTTAAGAAGTTTCCCTCTATCATATACCCATTGTCCTCCGCCTCATTTTCATGGTGTTTTAACTGCTTGAAATGTCTCCCTTATTATGAGCATTAGAATAGCCATATTTGGTGTATGGTATTATTGCAAGGTCTACCGGTCTGTCAGACATGGTTCACAGGACACGAACCTCATTTTATAGGTAGATGATCAAGGTAAAGTTTTTGTGGTAGTCCATTCTCACATTACAAGAAGTAGGTCTACTATATTTGGTGTAGTATCAGTAATTTTGCTTTGTTTCTTTTGTTACCTTTTCTGACATTGAACGCCAACTTCTTTAAAACAGAGTTTTTACTGTCCCTATTGCTGTGTTTTTCTTAATCCAACATTGACTAGAGGTATAGAAATCAGATCTCACAAAGCTTGTTTAACCTGTAGCATTTTTGTGTCTCCTTAGTCCAGAGCATGTGGCCTTTTAATTTTAGTTCATTTATGTTTTCGAGTTTAGTATGATGTCTATTTTCTGGAATAGTCAGAACCTCAGTAATAAGAGGTCTATACTCTATAGTATGGGGTTCAATATACCATGGCTAAGTAAAATTTTCAAAACATTTTGTCCAGCATGTTACAGCTGATTTCATTGAGTGTGTAGACGAAGGTAATATCTTTGGTTAGCTTGCTTGATAGCTGAACTGTGAAGTCATTATTAGGTCAGGTATACTACCCTCCTATCGAAGTAGCCTAGTCCAACAGTCAGATTTGATATGTCGGAATAGTCTACTCTTAAAGTAGGGTAGTTTACCTAATCTAACAATAACTTCATGGTTCAGCTAACAAGCAAGCTAACTAAAGATATTACCTTGGTCTACACACTCAATGAAATCAGCTGTAAATACAAACTACTTTTGTGTTTTTTAATGGTTCATTAAATTTTTCAGTTATTGTGGTGTGATCTGTTTCTAAGATACTAAACGTAATCGATAGCTGTATTTGGTGTATGGTATGATAGTAGGTGGCAGGTTTCATTTGACATCAACATAGATCATTGGACACTGAAGTTTTTATTTTGGTGTATGAAATGATTGTTAATGTACACGACATCTTGCAGGTTTCATCTGATCTTTACCTTATTTTTTTGGTTCATTGGTCAAAGTTCAGTTTCATAATCAAGTTTGTTGCTCAGTTGCAATAAGTCATAGGTGAATGTGAGTGAACACATCTCTCTGGCGGAAATCTTCTGACCTTGAACTTGTGAACATGAAATAGTGATAAATACTTTTTTTTACCACTATGGGACACATGTAATATAATACTCATTAAATCATGATAAATCAAGCATGTATTTTTAGTGGTTTTAGATTATGTTAAACTGCTCTAGTTATGTAGTATGACCCACCAACACAATGGGTGCCACATGTGGAGCTGCTTACCCTTCTGGAGCACCAAATATCATCCTCAGGTTTTGGTGGGGTTTGTGTTGCTTAGTCTTTAGTTTTCTATGTTATGTATTGTGTAGTAATAGTCTATTTGTCATTTTTCTTTTAAAGTCATGGTGTTGTTAGTTTGTTTTTGATCTATGAGTTTTAATGTCCCTCTGGTATCTTTCGACACTCTTTTATAAAAAATCCAAGAATAGGCCAGAATTCATCAACAACTTAAATTGTTTACTTTATATTTCAACATCTTCATGATCTTATTTTTCTGACCTTTTTTGTTTTTTTGCCATCAACAAAAAATTCAAAATTCCTTTAAAGGAAAGTAACAACTGTAAGG